>NC_092502.1:110054583-110147127 GCF_047511675.1 Marmota flaviventris
CCTCGTTTGGCCCTGCTTGCGTCCAGGTCCCTCCCTGGAGCATCTCCTCCCCTGGATTGCAGAGGAGTGCAATGGGCTGGCCTCTGCGCCCTGAAGGCTCCCTAGGGGAAACACAGCCCTGCCCCTCGCCTGGGCCCCCTTGGCTGCCCGAACCCTGACACCTGGCAGTGGACGTGGGCGCTGCGCTGACCTTGGCCTGCGCCATCCCCTCCCTTCCCTCCCCCTGCCCTCTCGCCTTGCGTGCTGCCCCTAAGCCAAGCCAGCCCTCCCTAACCACGGAGCTTTAAGCTCCAGTCCTGGGGCCTGGCTCCTGGGCTGGGCCCCTGAGCGCGTGTTCGTCGTCGTGTCGCGTGGCGTCCCGTGGCGTCGGGTGGCGTCGCTCCGCCTCGTCGGGTCAAACCGGGGGCCCCTTGCTTGGGCCCCCTACCGCGCGCGCTCCCCTCGGTGCCCCTCGCGCCCCAGCCGCCTCCAGCCACCCCCACCCCAATCTTTCCTCCTCCTCCTCCTCCTCCTCCTCCTCCTCCTCCTCCTCGCGCCGCCCCTTCCTCCCCTTCCCTCTCTCCCCTTTACTCTCTCCCTGCTCCTTGGCCTAGGTCGCGTGGCTCCCTAGCCTGGGCTCCTCCAATGGGTCCCGGGACCCCTCCCACCCAGCCACCCAGCTTCATGCTGGCGCTGGCAGCCTTTCCACACCCAGGGCCCTCGTTTGGCCCTGCTTGCGTCCAGGTCCCTCCCTGGAGCATCTCCTCCCCTGGATTGCAGAGGAGTGCAATGGGCTCGCCTCTGCGCCCTGAAGGCTCCCTAGGGGAAACACAGCCCTGCCCCTCGCCTGGGCCCCCTTGGCTGCCCGAACCCTGACACCTGGCAGTGGACGTGGGCGCTGCGCTGACCTTGGCCTGGCCATCCCCTCCCTTCCCTCCCCTGCCCTCTCGCCTTGCGTGCTGCCCCTAAGCCAAGCCAGCCCTCCCTAACCACGGAGCTTTAAGCTCCAGTCCTGGGGCCTGGCTCCTGGGCTGGGCCCCTGAGCGCGTGTTCGTCGTCGTGTCGCGTGGCGTCCCGTGGCGTCGGGTGGCGTCGCTCCGCCTCGTCGGGTCAAACCGGGGGCCCCTTGCTTGGGCCCCCTACCGCGCGCGCTCCCCTCGGTGCCCCTCGCCCCAGCCGCCTCCAGCCCACCCCACCCCAATCTTTCCTCCTCCTCCTCCTCCTCCTCCTCCTCCTCCTCCCTCCTCGCGCCGCCCCTTCCTCCCCTTCCCTCTCTCCCCTTTACTCTCTCCCTGCTCCTTGGCCTAGGTCGCGTGGCTCCCTAGCCTGGGCTCCTCCAATGGGTCCCGGGACCCCTCCCACCCAGCCACCCAGCTTCATGCTGGCGCTGGCAGCCTTTCCACACCCAGGGCCCTCGTTTGGCCCTGCTTGCGTCCAGGTCCCTCCCTGGAGCATCTCCTCCCCTGGATTGCAGAGGAGTGCAATGGGCTCGCCTCTGCGCCCTGAAGGCTCCCTAGGGGAAACACAGCCCTGCCCCTCGCCTGGGCCCCCTTGGCTGCCCGAACCCTGACACCTGGCAGTGGACGTGGGCGCTGCGCTGACCTTGGCCTGCGCCATCCCCTCCCTTCCCTCCCCTGCCCTCTCGCCTTGCGTGCTGCCCCTAAGCCAAGCCAGCCCTCCCTAACCACGGAGCTTTAAGCTCCAGTCCTGGGGCCTGGCTCCTGGGCTGGGCCCCTGAGCGCGTGTTCGTCGTCGTGTCGCGTGGCGTCCCGTGGCGTCGGGTGGCGTCGCTCCGCCTCGTCGGGTCAAACCGGGGGCCCCTTGCTTGGGCCCCCTACCGCGCGCGCTCCCCTCGGTGCCCCTCGCGCCCCAGCCGCCTCCAGCCCACCCCACCCCAATCTTTCCTCCTCCTCCTCCTCCTCCTCCTCCTCCTCCTCCTCGCGCCGCCCCTTCCTCCCCTTCCCTCTCTCCCCTTTACTCTCTCCCTGCTCCTTGGCCTAGGTCGCGTGGCTCCCTGCCTGGGCTCCTCCAATGGGTCCCGGGACCCCTCCCACCCAGCCACCCCAGCTTCATGCTGGCGCTGGCAGCCTTTCCACACCCAGGGCCCTCGTTTGGCCCTGCTTGCGTCCAGGTCCCTCCCTGGAGCATCTCCTCCCCTGGATTGCAGAGGAGTGCAATGGGCTCGCCTCTGCGCCCTGAAGGCTCCCTAGGGGAAACACAGCCCTGCCCCTCGCCTGGGCCCCCTTGGCTGCCCGAACCCTGACACCTGGCAGTGGACGTGGGCGCTGCGCTGACCTTGGCCTGCGCCATCCCCTCCCTTCCCTCCCCTGCCCTCTCGCCTTGCGTGCTGCCCCTAAGCCAAGCCAGCCCTCCCTAACCACGGGACTTTAAGCTCCAGTCCTGGGGCCTGGCTCCTGGGCTGGGCCCCTGAGCGCGTGTTCGTCGTCGTGTCGCGTGGCGTCCCGTGGCGTCGGGTGGCGTCGCTCCGCCTCGTCGGGTCAAACCGGGGGCCCCTTGCTTGGGCCCCCTACCGCGCGCGCGCCCCTCGGTGCCCCTCGCGCCCCAGCCGCCTCCAGCCCACCCCACCCCAATCTTTCCTCCTCCTCCTCCTCCTCCTCCTCCTCCTCCTCCTCCTCGCGCCGCCCCTTCCTCCCCTTCCCTCTCTCCCCTTTACTCTCTCCCTGCTCCTTGGCCTAGGTCGCGTGGCTCCCTAGCCTGGGCTCCTCCAATGGGTCCCGGGACCCCTCCCACCCAGCCACCCAGCTTCATGCTGGCGCTGGCAGCCTTTCCACACCCAGGGCCTCGTTTGGCCCTGCTTGCGTCCAGGTCCCTCCCTGGAGCATCTCCTCCCCTGGATTGCAGAGGAGTGCAATGGGCTGGCCTCTGCGCCCTGAAGGCTCCCTAGGGGAAACACAGCCCTGCCCCTCGCCTGGGCCCCCTTGGCTGCCGGAACCCTGACACCTGGCAGTGGACGTGGGCGCTGCGCTGACCTTGGCCTGCGCCATCCCCTCCCTTCCCTCCCCCTGCCCTCTCGCCTTGCGTGCTGCCCCTAAGCCAAGCCAGCCCTCCCTAACCACGGAGCTTTAAGCTCCAGTCCTGGGGCCTGGCTCCTGGGCTGGGCCCCTGAGCGCGTGTTCGTCGTCGTGTCGCGTGGCGTCCCGTGGCGTCGGGTGGCGTCGCTCCGCCTCGTCGGGTCAAACCGGGGCCCCTTGCTTGGGCCCCCTACCGCGCGCGCTCCCCTCGGTGCCCCTCGCGCCCCAGCCGCCTCCAGCCCACCCCACCCCAATCTTTCCTCCTCCTCCTCCTCCTCCTCCTCCTCCTCCTCCTCCTCCTCCTCCTCCTCCTCCTCCTCCTCGCGCCGCCCCTTCCTCCCCTTCCCTCTCTCCCCTTTACTCTCTCCCTGCTCCTTGGCCTAGGTCGCGTGGCTCCCTAGCCTGGGCTCCTCCAATGGGTCCCGGGACCCCTCCCACCCAGCCACCCAGCTTCATGCTGGCGCTGGCAGCCTTTCCACACCCAGGGCCCTCGTTTGGCCCTGCTTGCGTCCAGGTCCCTCCCTGGAGCATCTCCTCCCCTGGATTGCAGAGGAGTGCAATGGGCTGGCCTCTGCGCCCTGAAGGCTCCCTAGGGGAAACACAGCCCTGCCCCTCGCCTGGGCCCCCTTGGCTGCCCGAACCCTGACACCTGGCAGTGGACGTGGGCGCTGCGCTGACCTTGGCCTGCGCCATCCCCTCCCTTCCCTCCCCTGCCCTCTCGCCTTGCGTGGCTGCCCCTAAGCCAAGCCAGCCCTCCCTAACCACGGAGCTTTAAGCTCCAGTCCTGGGGCCTGGCTCCTGGGCTGGGCCCCTGAGCGCGTGTTCGTCGTCGTGTCGCGTGGCGTCCCGTGGCGTCGGGTGGCGTCGCTCCGCCTCGTCGGGTCAACCGGGGGCCCCTTGCTTGGGCCCCCTACCGCGCGCGCTCCCCTCGGTGCCCCTCGCGCCCCAGCCGCCCTCCAGCCCACCCCACCCCAATCTTTCCTCCTCCTCCTCCTCCTCCTCCTCCTCCTCCTCCTCCTCCTCCTCCTCCTCGCGCCGCCCCTTCCTCCCCTTCCCTCTCTCCCTTTACTCTCTCCCTGCTCCTTGGCCTAGGTCGCGTGGCTCCCTAGCCTGGGCTCCTCCAATGGGTCCCGGGACCCCTCCCACCCAGCCACCCAGCTTCATGCTGGCGCTGGCAGCCTTTCCACACCCAGGGCCCTCGTTTGGCCCTGCTTGCGTCCAGGTCCCTCCCTGAGCATCTCCTCCCCTGGAATGCAGAGGAGTGCAATGGGCTGGCCTCTGCGCCCTGAAGGCTCCCTAGGGAAACACAGCCCCTGCCCCTCGCCTGGGCCCCCTTGGCTGCCCGAACCCTGACACCTGGCAGTGGACGTGGGCGCTGCGCTGACCTTGGCCTGCGCCATCCCCCTCCCTTCCCTCCCCTGCCCTCTCGCCTTGCGTGCTGCCCCTAAGCCAAGCCAGCCCTCCCTAACCACGGAGCTTTAAGCTCCAGTCCTGGGGCCTGGCTCCTGGGCTGGGCCCTGAGCGCGTGTTCGTCGTGTCGCGTGGCGTCCCGTGGCGTCGGGTGGCGTCGCTCCGCCTCGTCGGGTCAAACCGGGGGCCCCTTGCTTGGGCCCCCTACCGCGCGCGCTCCCCTCGGTGCCCCTCGCGCCCCAGCCGCCTCCAGCCCACCCCACCCCAATCTTTCCTCCTCCTCCTCCTCCTCCTCCTCCTCCTCCTCGCCGCGCCCCCCTTCCTCCCCTTCCCTCTCTCCCCTTTACTCTCTCCCTGCTCCTTGGCCTAGGTCGCGTGGCTCCCTAGCCTGGGCTCCTCCAATGGGTCCCGGGACCCCTCCCACCCAGCCACCCAGCTTCATGCTGGCGCTGGCAGCCTTTCCACACCCAGGGCCCTCGTTTGGCCCTGCTTGCGTCCAGGTCCCTCCCTGGAGCATCTCCTCCCCTGGATTGCAGAGGAGTGCAATGGGCTGGCCTCTGCGCCCTGAAGGCTCCCTAGGGGAAACACAGCCCTGCCCCCTCGCCTGGGCCCCCTTGGCTGCCCGAACCCCTGACACCTGGCAGTGGACGTGGGCGCTGCGCTGACCTTGGCCTGCGCCATCCCCTCCTTCCCTCCCCTGCCCTCTCGCCTTGCGTGCTGCCCCTAAGCCAAGCCAGCCCTCCCTAACCACGGAGCTTTAAGCTCCAGTCCTGGGGCCTGGCTCCTGGGCTGGGCCCCTGAGCGCGTGTTCGTCGTCGTGTCGCGTGGCGTCCCGTGGCGTCGGGTGGCGTCGCTCCGCCTCGTCGGGTTCAAACCGGGGGCCCCTTGCTTGGGCCCCCTACCGCGCGCGCTCCCCTCGGTGCCCCTCGCGCCCCAGCCGCCTCCAGCCCACCCCACCCCAATCTTTCCTCCTCCTCCTCCTCCTCCTCCTCCTCCTCCTCCTCCTCCTCCTCCTCCTCGCGCCGCCCCTTCCTCCCCTTCCCTCTCTCCCCTTTACTCTCTCCCTGCTCCTTGGCCTAGGTCGCGTGGCTCCCTAGCCTGGGCTCCTCCAATGGGTCCCGGGACCCCTCCCACCCAGCCACCCAGCTTCATGCTGGCGCTGGCAGCCTTTCCACACCCAGGGCCCTCGTTTGGCCCTGCTTGCGTCCAGGTCCCTCCCTGGAGCATCTCCTCCCCTGGATTGCAGAGGAGTGCAATGGGCTGGCCTCTGCGCCCTGAAGGCTCCCTAGGGGAAACACAGCCCTGCCCCTCGCCTGGGCCCCCTTGGCTGCCCGAACCCTGACACCTGGCAGTGGACGTGGGCGCTGCGCTGACCTTGGCCTGCGCCATCCCCTCCCTTCCCTCCCCTGCCCTCTCGCCTTGCGTGCTGCCCCTAAGCCAAGCCAGCCCTCCCTAACCACGGAGCTTTAAGCTCCAGTCCTGGGGCCTGGCTCCTGGGCTGGGCCCCTGAGCGCGTGTTCGTCGTCGTGTCGCGTGGCGTCCCGTGGCGTCGGGTGGCGTCGCTCCGCCTCGTCGGGTCAAACCGGGGGCCCCTTGCTTGGGCCCCCTACCGCGCGCGCTCCCCTCGGTGCCCCTCGCGCCCCAGCCGCCTCCAGCCCACCCCACCCCAATCTTTCCTCCTCCTCCTCCTCCTCCTCCTCCTCCTCCTCGCGCCGCCCCTTCCTCCCCTTCCCTCTCTCCCCTTTACTCTCTCCCTGCTCCTTGGCCTAGGTCGCGTGGCTCCCTAGCCTGGGCTCCTCCAATGGGTCCCGGGACCCCTCCCACCCAGCCACCCAGCTTCATGCTGGCGCTGGCAGCCTTTCCACACCCAGGGCCCTCGTTTGGCCCTGCTTGCGTCCAGGTCCCTCCCTGGAGCATCTCCTCCCCTGGATTGCAGAGGAGTGCAATGGGCTGGCCTCTGCGCCCTGAAGGCTCCCTAGGGGAAACACAGCCCTGCCCCTCGCCTGGGCCCCCTTGGCTGCCCGAACCCTGACACCTGGCAGTGGACGTGGGCGCTGCGCTGACCTTGGCCTGCGCCATCCCCTCCCTTCCCTCCCCTGCCCTCTCGCCTTGCGTGCTGCCCCTAAGCCAAGCCAGCCCTCCCTAACCACGGAGCTTTAAGCTCCAGTCCTGGGGCCTGGCTCCTGGGCTGGGCCCCTGAGCGCGTGTTCGTCGTCGTGTCGCGTGGCGTCCCGTGGCGTCGGGTGGCGTCGCTCCGCCTCGTCGGGTCAAACCGGGGGCCCCTTGCTTGGGCCCCCTACCGCGCGCGCTCCCCTCGGTGCCCCTCGCGCCCCAGCCGCCTCCAGCCCACCCCACCCCAATCTTTCCTCCTCCTCCTCCTCCTCCTCCTCCTCCTCCTCCTCCTCCTCCTCCTCCTCCTCGCGCCGCCCCTTCCTCCCCTTCCCTCTCTCCCCTTTACTCTCTCCCTGCTCCTTGGCCTAGGTCGCGTGGCTCCCTAGCCTGGGCTCCTCCAATGGGTCCCGGGACCCCTCCCACCCAGCCACCCAGCTTCATGCTGGCGCTGGCAGCCTTTCCACACCCAGGGCCCTCGTTTGGCCCTGCTTGCGTCCAGGTCCCTCCCTGGAGCATCTCCTCCCCTGGATTGCAGAGGAGTGCAATGGGCTGGCCTCTGCGCCCTGAAGGCTCCCTAGGGGAAACACAGCCCTGCCCCTCGCCTGGGCCCCCTTGGCTGCCCGAACCCTGACACCTGGCAGTGGACGTGGGCGCTGCGCTGACCTTGGCCTGCGCCATCCCCTCCCTTCCCTCCCCTGCCCTCTCGCCTTGCGTGCTGCCCCTAAGCCAAGCCAGCCCTCCCTAACCACGGAGCTTTAAGCTCCAGTCCTGGGGCCTGGCTCCTGGGCTGGGCCCCTGAGCGCGTGTTCGTCGTCGTGTCGCGTGGCGTCCCGTGGCGTCGGGTGGCGTCGCTCCGCCTCGTCGGGTCAAACCGGGGGCCCCTTGCTTGGGCCCCCTACCGCGCGCGCTCCCCTCGGTGCCCCTCGCGCCCCAGCCGCCTCCAGCCCACCCCACCCCAATCTTTCCTCCTCCTCCTCCTCCTCCTCCTCCTCCTCCTCCTCGCGCCGCCCCTTCCTCCCCTTCCCTCTCTCCCCTTTACTCTCTCCCTGCTCCTTGGCCTAGGTCGCGTGGCTCCCTAGCCTGGGCTCCTCCAATGGGTCCCGGGACCCCTCCCACCCAGCCACCCAGCTTCATGCTGGCGCTGGCAGCCTTTCCACACCCAGGGCCCTCGTTTGGCCCTGCTTGCGTCCAGGTCCCTCCCTGGAGCATCTCCTCCCCTGGATTGCAGAGGAGTGCAATGGGCTGGCCTCTGCGCCCTGAAGGCTCCCTAGGGGAAACACAGCCCTGCCCCTCGCCTGGGCCCCCTTGGCTGCCCGAACCCTGACACCTGGCAGTGGACGTGGGCGCTGCGCTGACCTTGGCCTGCGCCATCCCCTCCCTTCCCTCCCCTGCCCTCTCGCCTTGCGTGCTGCCCCTAAGCCAAGCCAGCCCTCCCTAACCACGGAGCTTTAAGCTCCAGTCCTGGGGCCTGGCTCCTGGGCTGGGCCCCTGAGCGCGTGTTCGTCGTCGTGTCGCGTGGCGTCCCGTGGCGTCGGGTGGCGTCGCTCCGCCTCGTCGGGTCAAACCGGGGGCCCCTTGCTTGGGCCCCCTACCGCGCGCGCTCCCCTCGGTGCCCCTCGCGCCCCAGCCGCCTCCAGCCCACCCCACCCCAATCTTTCCTCCTCCTCCTCCTCCTCCTCCTCCTCCTCCTCCTCCTCCTCCTCCTCCTCGCGCCGCCCCTTCCTCCCCTTCCCTCTCTCCCCTTTACTCTCTCCCTGCTCCTTGGCCTAGGTCGCGTGGCTCCCTAGCCTGGGCTCCTCCAATGGGTCCCGGGACCCCTCCCACCCAGCCACCCAGCTTCATGCTGGCGCTGGCAGCCTTTCCACACCCAGGGCCCTCGTTTGGCCCTGCTTGCGTCCAGGTCCCTCCCTGGAGCATCTCCTCCCCTGGATTGCAGAGGAGTGCAATGGGCTGGCCTCTGCGCCCTGAAGGCTCCCTAGGGGAAACACAGCCCTGCCCCTCGCCTGGGCCCCCTTGGCTGCCCGAACCCTGACACCTGGCAGTGGACGTGGGCGCTGCGCTGACCTTGGCCTGCGCCATCCCCTCCCTTCCCTCCCCTGCCCTCTCGCCTTGCGTGCTGCCCCTAAGCCAAGCCAGCCCTCCCTAACCACGGAGCTTTAAGCTCCAGTCCTGGGGCCTGGCTCCTGGGCTGGGCCCCTGAGCGCGTGTTCGTCGTCGTGTCGCGTGGCGTCCCGTGGCGTCGGGTGGCGTCGCTCCGCCTCGTCGGGTCAAACCGGGGGCCCCTTGCTTGGGCCCCCTACCGCGCGCGCTCCCCTCGGTGCCCCTCGCGCCCCAGCCGCCTCCAGCCCACCCCACCCCAATCTTTCCTCCTCCTCCTCCTCCTCCTCCTCCTCCTCCTCCTCGCGCCGCCCCTTCCTCCCCTTCCCTCTCTCCCCTTTACTCTCTCCCTGCTCCTTGGCCTAGGTCGCGTGGCTCCCTAGCCTGGGCTCCTCCAATGGGTCCCGGGACCCCTCCCACCCAGCCACCCAGCTTCATGCTGGCGCTGGCAGCCTTTCCACACCCAGGGCCCTCGTTTGGCCCTGCTTGCGTCCAGGTCCCTCCCTGGAGCATCTCCTCCCCTGGATTGCAGAGGAGTGCAATGGGCTGGCCTCTGCGCCCTGAAGGCTCCCTAGGGGAAACACAGCCCTGCCCCTCGCCTGGGCCCCCTTGGCTGCCCGAACCCTGACACCTGGCAGTGGACGTGGGCGCTGCGCTGACCTTGGCCTGCGCCATCCCCTCCCTTCCCTCCCCTGCCCTCTCGCCTTGCGTGCTGCCCCTAAGCCAAGCCAGCCCTCCCTAACCACGGAGCTTTAAGCTCCAGTCCTGGGGCCTGGCTCCTGGGCTGGGCCCCTGAGCGCGTGTTCGTCGTCGTGTCGCGTGGCGTCCCGTGGCGTCGGGTGGCGTCGCTCCGCCTCGTCGGGTCAAACCGGGGGCCCCTTGCTTGGGCCCCCTACCGCGCGCGCTCCCCTCGGTGCCCCTCGCGCCCCAGCCGCCTCCAGCCCACCCCACCCCAATCTTTCCTCCTCCTCCTCCTCCTCCTCCTCCTCCTCCTCCTCCTCCTCCTCCTCCTCCTCGCGCCGCCCCTTCCTCCCCTTCCCTCTCTCCCCTTTACTCTCTCCCTGCTCCTTGGCCTAGGTCGCGTGGCTCCCTAGCCTGGGCTCCTCCAATGGGTCCCGGGACCCCTCCCACCCAGCCACCCAGCTTCATGCTGGCGCTGGCAGCCTTTCCACACCCAGGGCCCTCGTTTGGCCCTGCTTGCGTCCAGGTCCCTCCCTGGAGCATCTCCTCCCCTGGATTGCAGAGGAGTGCAATGGGCTGGCCTCTGCGCCCTGAAGGCTCCCTAGGGGAAACACAGCCCTGCCCCTCGCCTGGGCCCCCTTGGCTGCCCGAACCCTGACACCTGGCAGTGGACGTGGGCGCTGCGCTGACCTTGGCCTGCGCCATCCCCTCCCTTCCCTCCCCTGCCCTCTCGCCTTGCGTGCTGCCCCTAAGCCAAGCCAGCCCTCCCTAACCACGGAGCTTTAAGCTCCAGTCCTGGGGCCTGGCTCCTGGGCTGGGCCCCTGAGCGCGTGTTCGTCGTCGTGTCGCGTGGCGTCCCGTGGCGTCGGGTGGCGTCGCTCCGCCTCGTCGGGTCAAACCGGGGGCCCCTTGCTTGGGCCCCCTACCGCGCGCGCTCCCCTCGGTGCCCCTCGCGCCCCAGCCGCCTCCAGCCCACCCCACCCCAATCTTTCCTCCTCCTCCTCCTCCTCCTCCTCCTCCTCCTCCTCCTCCTCCTCCTCCTCGCGCCGCCCCTTCCTCCCCTTCCCTCTCTCCCCTTTACTCTCTCCCTGCTCCTTGGCCTAGGTCGCGTGGCTCCCTAGCCTGGGCTCCTCCAATGGGTCCCGGGACCCCTCCCACCCAGCCACCCAGCTTCATGCTGGCGCTGGCAGCCTTTCCACACCCAGGGCCCTCGTTTGGCCCTGCTTGCGTCCAGGTCCCTCCCTGGAGCATCTCCTCCCCTGGATTGCAGAGGAGTGCAATGGGCTGGCCTCTGCGCCCTGAAGGCTCCCTAGGGGAAACACAGCCCTGCCCCTCGCCTGGGCCCCCTTGGCTGCCCGAACCCTGACACCTGGCAGTGGACGTGGGCGCTGCGCTGACCTTGGCCTGCGCCATCCCCTCCCTTCCCTCCCCTGCCCTCTCGCCTTGCGTGCTGCCCCTAAGCCAAGCCAGCCCTCCCTAACCACGGAGCTTTAAGCTCCAGTCCTGGGGCCTGGCTCCTGGGCTGGGCCCCTGAGCGCGTGTTCGTCGTCGTGTCGCGTGGCGTCCCGTGGCGTCGGGTGGCGTCGCTCCGCCTCGTCGGGTCAAACCGGGGGCCCCTTGCTTGGGCCCCCTACCGCGCGCGCTCCCCTCGGTGCCCCTCGCGCCCCAGCCGCCTCCAGCCCACCCCACCCCAATCTTTCCTCCTCCTCCTCCTCCTCCTCCTCCTCCTCCTCCTCCTCCTCCTCCTCCTCCTCCTCGCGCCGCCCCTTCCTCCCCTTCCCTCTCTCCCCTTTACTCTCTCCCTGCTCCTTGGCCTAGGTCGCGTGGCTCCCTAGCCTGGGCTCCTCCAATGGGTCCCGGGACCCCTCCCACCCAGCCACCCAGCTTCATGCTGGCGCTGGCAGCCTTTCCACACCCAGGGCCCTCGTTTGGCCCTGCTTGCGTCCAGGTCCCTCCCTGGAGCATCTCCTCCCCTGGATTGCAGAGGAGTGCAATGGGCTGGCCTCTGCGCCCTGAAGGCTCCCTAGGGGAAACACAGCCCTGCCCCTCGCCTGGGCCCCCTTGGCTGCCCGAACCCTGACACCTGGCAGTGGACGTGGGCACTGCGCTGACCTTGGCCTGCGCCATCCCCTCCCTTCCCTCCCCTGCCCTCTCGCCTTGCGTGCTGCCCCTAAGCCAAGCCAGCCCTCCCTAACCACGGAGCTTTAAGCTCCAGTCCTGGGGCCTGGCTCCTGGGCTGGGCCCCTGAGCGCGTGTTCGTCGTCGTGTCGCGTGGCGTCCCGTGGCGTCGGGTGGCGTCGCTCCGCCTCGTCGGGTCAAACCGGGGGCCCCTTGCTTGGGCCCCCTACCGCGCGCGCTCCCCTCGGTGCCCCTCGCGCCCCAGCCGCCTCCAGCCCACCCCACCCCAATCTTTCCTCCTCCTCCTCCTCCTCCTCCTCCTCCTCCTCCTCGCGCCGCCCCTTCCTCCCCTTCCCTCTCTCCCCTTTACTCTCTCCCTGCTCCTTGGCCTAGGTCGCGTGGCTCCCTAGCCTGGGCTCCTCCAATGGGTCCCGGGACCCCTCCCACCCAGCCACCCAGCTTCATGCTGGCGCTGGCAGCCTTTCCACACCCAGGGCCCTCGTTTGGCCCTGCTTGCGTCCAGGTCCCTCCCTGGAGCATCTCCTCCCCTGGATTGCAGAGGAGTGCAATGGGCTGACCTCTGCGCCCTGAAGGCTCCCTAGGGGAAACACAGCCCTGCCCCTCGCCTGGGCCCCCTTGGCTGCCCGAACCCTGACACCTGGCAGTGGACGTGGGCGCTGCGCTGACCTTGGCCTGCGCCATCCCCTCCCTTCCCTCCCCTGCCCTCTCGCCTTGCGTGCTGCCCCTAAGCCAAGCCAGCCCTCCCTAACCACGGAGCTTTAAGCTCCAGTCCTGGGGCCTGGCTCCTGGGCTGGGCCCCTGAGCGCGTGTTCGTCGTCGTGTCGCGTGGCGTCCCGTGGCGTCGGGTGGCGTCGCTCCGCCTCGTCGGGTCAAACCGGGGGCCCCTTGCTTGGGCCCCCTACCGCGCGCGCTCCCCTCGGTGCCCCTCGCGCCCCAGCCGCCTCCAGCCCACCCCACCCCAATCTTTCCTCCTCCTCCTCCTCCTCCTCCTCCTCCTCCTCCTCCTCCTCGCGCTGCCCCTTCCTCCCCTTCCCTCTCTCCCCTTTACTCTCTCCCTGCTCCTTGGCCTAGGTCGCGTGGCTCCCTAGCCTGGGCTCCTCCAATGGGTCCCGGGACCCCTCCCACCCAGCCACCCAGCTTCATGCTGGCGCTGGCAGCCTTTCCACACCCAGGGCCCTCGTTTGGCCCTGCTTGCGTCCAGGTCCCTCCCTGGAGCATCTCCTCCCCTGGATTGCAGAGGAGTGCAATGGGCTCGACTCTGCGCCCTGAAGGCTCCCTAGGGGAAACACAGCCCTGCCCCTCGCCTGGGCCCCCTTGGCTGCCCGAACCCTGACACCTGGCAGTGGACGTGGGCGCTGCGCTGACCTTGGCCTGCGCCATCCCCTCCCTTCCCTCCCCTGCCCTCTCGCCTTGCGTGCTGCCCCTAAGCCAAGCCAGCCCTCCCTAACCACGGAGCTTTAAGCTCCAGTCCTGGGGCCTGGCTCCTGGGCTGGGCCCCTGAGCGCGTGTTCGTCGTCGTGTCGCGTGGCGTCCCGTGGCGTCGGGTGGCGTCGCTCCGCCTCGTCGGGTCAAACCGGGGGCCCCTTGCTTGGGCCCCCTACCGCGCGCGCTCCCCTCGGTGCCCCTCGCGCCCCAGCCGCCTCCAGCCCACCCCACCCCAATCTTTCCTCCTCCTCCTCCTCCTCCTCCTCCTCCTCCTCCTCCTCCTCCTCCTCCTCGCGCCGCCCCTTCCTCCCCTTCCCTCTCTCCCCTTTACTCTCTCCCTGCTCCTTGGCCTAGGTCGCGTGGCTCCCTAGCCTGGGCTCCTCCAATGGGTCCCGGGACCCCTCCCACCCAGCCACCCAGCTTCATGCTGGCGCTGGCAGCCTTTCCACACCCAGGGCCCTCGTTTGGCCCTGCTTGCGTCCAGGTCCCTCCCTGGAGCATCTCCTCCCCTGGATTGCAGAGGAGTGCAATGGGCTGGCCTCTGCGCCCTGAAGGCTCCCTAGGGGAAACACAGCCCTGCCCCTCGCCTGGGCCCCCTTGGCTGCCCGAACCCTGACACCTGGCAGTGGACGTGGGCGCTGCGCTGACCTTGGCCTGCGCCATCCCCTCCCTTCCCTCCCCTGCCCTCTCGCCTTGCGTGCTGCCCCTAAGCCAAGCCAGCCCTCCCTAACCACGGAGCTTTAAGCTCCAGTCCTGGGGCCTGGCTCCTGGGCTGGGCCCCTGAGCGCGTGTTCGTCGTCGTGTCGCGTGGCGTCCCGTGGCGTCGGGTGGCGTCGCTCCGCCTCGTCGGGTCAAACCGGGGGCCCCTTGCTTGGGCCCCCTACCGCGCGCGCTCCCCTCGGTGCCCCTCGCGCCCCAGCCGCCTCCAGCCCACCCCACCCCAATCTTTCCTCCTCCTCCTCCTCCTCCTCCTCCTCCTCCTCCTCGCGCCGCCCCTTCCTCCCCTTCCCTCTCTCCCCTTTACTCTCTCCCTGCTCCTTGGCCTAGGTCGCGTGGCTCCCTAGCCTGGGCTCCTCCAATGGGTCCCGGGACCCCTCCCACCCAGCCACCCAGCTTCATGCTGGCGCTGGCAGCCTTTCCACACCCAGGGCCCTCGTTTGGCCCTGCTTGCGTCCAGGTCCCTCCCTGGAGCATCTCCTCCCCTGGATTGCAGAGGAGTGCAATGGGCTGGCCTCTGCGCCCTGAAGGCTCCCTAGGGGAAACACAGCCCTGCCCCTCGCCTGGGCCCCCTTGGCTGCCCGAACCCTGACACCTGGCAGTGGACGTGGGCGCTGCGCTGACCTTGGCCTGCGCCATCCCCTCCCTTCCCTCCCCTGCCCTCTCGCCTTGCGTGCTGCCCCTAAGCCAAGCCAGCCCTCCCTAACCACGGAGCTTTAAGCTCCAGTCCTGGGGCCTGGCTCCTGGGCTGGGCCCCTGAGCGCGTGTTCGTCGTCGTGTCGCGTGGCGTCCCGTGGCGTCGGGTGGCGTCGCTCCGCCTCGTCGGGTCAAACCGGGGGCCCCTTGCTTGGGCCCCCTACCGCGCGCGCTCCCCTCGGTGCCCCTCGCGCCCCAGCCGCCTCCAGCCCACCCCACCCCAATCTTTCCTCCTCCTCCTCCTCCTCCTCCTCCTCCTCCTCCTCCTCGCGCCGCCCCTTCCTCCCCTTCCCTCTCTCCCCTTTACTCTCTCCCTGCTCCTTGGCCTAGGTCGCGTGGCTCCCTAGCCTGGGCTCCTCCAATGGGTCCCGGGACCCCTCCCACCCAGCCACCCAGCTTCATGCTGGCGCTGGCAGCCTTTCCACACCCAGGGCCCTCGTTTGGCCCTGCTTGCGTCCAGGTCCCTCCCTGGAGCATCTCCTCCCCTGGATTGCAGAGGAGTGCAATGGGCTCGCCTCTGCGCCCTGAAGGCTCCCTAGGGGAAACACAGCCCTGCCCCTCGCCTGGGCCCCCTTGGCTGCCCGAACCCTGACACCTGGCAGTGGACGTGGGCGCTGCGCTGACCTTGGCCTGCGCCATCCCCTCCCTTCCCTCCCCTGCCCTCTCGCCTTGCGTGCTGCCCCTAAGCCAAGCCAGCCCTCCCTAACCACGGAGCTTTAAGCTCCAGTCCTGGGGCCTGGCTCCTGGGCTGGGCCCCTGAGCGCGTGTTCGTCGTCGTGTCGCGTGGCGTCCCGTGGCGTCGGGTGGCGTCGCTCCGCCTCGTCGGGTCAAACCGGGGGCCCCTTGCTTGGGCCCCCTACCGCGCGCGCTCCCCTCGGTGCCCCTCGCGCCCCAGCCGCCTCCAGCCCACCCCACCCCAATCTTTCCTCCTCCTCCTCCTCCTCCTCCTCCTCCTCCTCCTCCTCCTCCTCCTCCTCCTCGCGCCGCCCCTTCCTCCCCTTCCCTCTCTCCCCTTTACTCTCTCCCTGCTCCTTGGCCTAGGTCGCGTGGCTCCCTAGCCTGGGCTCCTCCAATGGGTCCCGGGACCCCTCCCACCCAGCCACCCAGCTTCATGCTGGCGCTGGCAGCCTTTCCACACCCAGGGCCCTCGTTTGGCCCTGCTTGCGTCCAGGTCCCTCCCTGGAGCATCTCCTCCCCTGGATTGCAGAGGAGTGCAATGGGCTGGCCTCTGCGCCCTGAAGGCTCCCTAGGGGAAACACAGCCCTGCCCCTCGCCTGGGCCCCCTTGGCTGCCGGAACCCTGACACCTGGCAGTGGACGTGGGCGCTGCGCTGACCTTGTTTTTACTAATCATCCCATGTCTTTCTCCCATTCCTGTAGTCTGATTTGCCAGTGTTTCTGATTGGCAAAGAAAGGGAGCATCCAGGAGGGAATGGACATGGGGTTGGGAGTGTTGTGTGGCTCAAATGGAGGCAAATGTAATTGGGGCTTTCTCTCAGTGTCATTCATCTACTGATCACCTTTTATACCTCTTAGGGCAGTCGGGAGGAATTTTCAGAGAAGGAACCTGAGGATTTTCACCTGAGTGTAGCTCAGGCCAGAAATTCCGCAGTTGTTCCATACTCCTTCATCCACTTCCACACATCCAAGGAAGATCGGGACTAGGGACACTGTGTACTCAAGCCAATTGCTCTCCGAGCCTGGACAGAAGAGTAGGAAGAGGCTTCAGCAGACCCCAACATGCCTGCTCTGTGTTTAACAGGTGATTGACAGCTGCCTAGGCCAGGAAATCTTTCACCCTAGTCTTGAAGAGTGGCGGCTGCACTAACTGCATTTAAATAGCTGACAGGTACCAATCATCCTCCAAAATAAGAGACAGAAAGATGTACCTCAAACAGATGTGGGATGTATGGAGAGGAGTTACCTCAGTGTAGACCTCCGTGGAACCTCCAAATATGATACCGCGGGTTATTGATGAGGACTGCTGCTTCTTCACATGTTGAAGTTTGAACATTAGAGAAGCAGGCCAAGGCAAGCAAATGAAGCAGGGTTTATTTAAAAGACTTCTCCTGCGAGGGAGAAAGGGGGCATAGCTGCTATCCTGGTATCCCAAGAAGCCAGGTGTTCTGCCCTTTTTATATATCCTAGGCTTCCTTTGATCTCCTCCTTTCCCCCTTATTTTTCTCCTTCCTGTGGACATGACTAGGCCCATTAATGCTTGGTGGGATGGCCAAAAGGTGGGAAATAGGTAGGCTGAAGGGGGAAGGGCAGGATGGAGTAGAGGAAAAACACCCTAACAACCTTATAGCTCCTTGTAGGGCAGGGATTTTCCTGGGACTGTTTACTTTGGCAACAGGTTGGAGCAGGGGCAGGTTCTTGATAAGATCCCTCAGGGACAGTCTCCCACTTCCCAGACTCACTCAAAATTGGCCTCCTAGATATACCTGACTTGATTTACCTATCTATACTGATGCCTGTCTAATTC
Source organism: Marmota flaviventris (assembly GCF_047511675.1). Classification (NCBI taxonomy): domain Eukaryota; kingdom Metazoa; phylum Chordata; class Mammalia; order Rodentia; family Sciuridae; genus Marmota; species Marmota flaviventris. Next base: position 110,071,356 of record NC_092502.1, read on the forward strand.
TGGTGTCCACACCCTTAGAAAATCGTTCTTTAACTCCCAGAGTGCTCCTCAAACTCTAATGCCAAAAGGAATCACCTGCTCATACTTTAACAGGAGATTCTGATTCAGTAGGCCTGTGGGGAGCCGGAGAGTGTAGTTCTAGCCTGCTCTCAGGTGAAGGCCTCCCAGCAGGGAACAGCTCACAGCAGTCAGTAGACTACAAACCACAGCCAATGGGACCCAGGCCCACAGGGCAGAAAGTGGGAAGGCTAAGACAGCCTTATCTGTTTTTCATTCACAAACAGGACCCTGTTGCTGGCTGCTGCAGCACACCGACCACCACTGAAAAGAACAGAAGTGAAGATCTTTGCTTGGTGAGGTGTGAATAGGCATGGTTGGAATGCGCCAGTAGGCAGGCAAGACAACACAACCTTGTCTCTTGATTCTGCTTTGGATCAGTGAGACACACTTGTCTTCAGCACCCTGATGCTCCAACATCCACCCTTTCAAATGTTAGGATATACTCTGGGGTGTTGATGTTGCTGGGAAAGAAAGTTTTATTTTAGGTAGTGAAAATTTCTTTTACATCTCAGTAACATTGTTTTCATTTCAGTGGCCTTTAGTGATTAATAAATACACTCTACGATTTGTCAGGATCTCTTAAGCAATGAGTTAAGATATTTTTTTTCTATTTTCTAAAAACCTTTTCCTAAACCTAGAACATTAATAAACAATGGGAGATCAAGAGTCTGTCTTTTTATATCTAATGACAGTAAAAGAAGTGTGCAGATCATTTATCCAAACACTTAATTGTTAATCAAATTTAAGTTCCTTCCTTTTTAAAAAAAAATTTAGTTGCAGATGGACACAATAGCTTTATTTTATTTATTTATTTTTTATGTGGTGCTGAGGATCCAACCGAGTGCCTCACACATGGTAGGCAAGCCCCCTACCACTGCAACCCCTGCCAGTTCCTTCATTCTTGAGAGGAGACCATCTTTTTCATATTTTACCCTTTGCCTTTCATATTGCCCTCTAGTTTTCTCACTCTGAATGAAACAAGATAAAAGGGAAAATGTCAATTTTTCATAAGAAATGATATGCTTTCTATGATAGACATAATGATAACTCACTTATAGGATTCTGAATGATAGGAGTAGCATAGTAGCCAGGGCCCAAGTCAGAAGCTGGTGCTGGTAAGAGCTTAAGTTTGAAAATGGCAAGACAAAAGTTGGGGCTTAACCTAAAGGCAAATGTCAAAAAAAGGGGCTTTTGTTTTCCCATTCACTGAGGCTTTTGCTCTTCTGCTTTACAACTAACTGACTAAATTCATGAAATAACTACTTCCTTTTTTTTCTTTTATTTAAAGAGGGGATAAAATGTCATTTAGAAAAATTCCCTGGGCTGAAGCCATACCTCAGTGGTAAAGTGCTTGCTTCACATGTGTGAGGCACTGGGTTTAATCCTCTGTACCACATAAAAATACATGAAGATACTGTGTGTTCATCTACAACTAAATAAATATTTTTAGAAAATCCCTCACAATTATTATAATCCATTAATACAAATCGCATTATGTTATTATAGACCAAAGGAGGCTGATTTAATCTGAAAAAACTTCCTAAAGGTCTAGAATATGAAGGGCACAGATGGAAAGTGTGCCTGCACCAAGACACTACTATAGCTGGATATTCCAGGTTCAGTCTGGGCACCACTCCACCTTGTGCCTTCCAACCCAAACAAGGAAGGTGTGAATCTACAGGGCTCCTGTGTGGGGCTGGTGGCCCAGGGCAGTGGATCTGAAATAGAAATGGGTTTCAGAGACCAAAAAAGCTGTGGGAATGCCCCTGGGAGACATATGTGGCGTCCAACAGGCTCATCTTCCTTTCTGTACTTTTGCATGCACTGATCTCCTGGGACTAGGACCTCATCTGCAGTAGCTTGGGGATGCCAAGACCTGATAGGTGCTTATACAGAAGTCTCCAATCCTATCCATAAAGGAAGTCATTTCTGTGCCTTTAAGGATCTTGCTCAGCAACCCTCAGGTAAGTGGATTGGTTCTTGCTTGCTCAAGGCTTTCCCAAGGTGGGGAATTTCCCCCCACATTGTGGTCCCTTTCCAGGTAGAACTCAAGGACTACAGAATTCTGCACCTGCTCCCACAGGAGAGAAAAGAATTAGTTTTATTCATCTTTGTTTTTTGTATTGCTTTAAAAATGTATCTATTGACATATTTACAACAAACATGAAGGGGTTCATGTTATATCTTCATTCATACCGAGGGCATTCGTCACTTCCACCAACTTGTCTTCCATCTTCTCCTCAATCCTTCCTAGACCCTAATAATCCTTACTTTACATTCAAGTAAACTTTTTGTTTATAAAATTCTACATTTGAGAGAGAACATGCCATACTTGTAGCTCTTTTCATAACAACTGGCTGAGATAAGCTCTCTGAATATGCTTGATTGAATAATAATGCAGAGTTGATGACATTGAAGGGATCATTAAACAGAGGGGTCGGTGTTTCTATAAGATGTAAATATATGTGTGCTTCTGATAATTTTTTAATAACCAATTTCTGGTAACCTTGCAACAGTGGGCCATACCTGTAATCACACCTATTAAGGAGCCTGAGGTTGGAGGACTTCAAGTTTTAGAAAGCCTGCGATATTTAGGAAGGCTCTGTGGCTGAAAGAAAATACCAATAAAGGGGCTCTGGTAGTAAAACGTGAAAAATTCTTTTACATTAGGGAGATGTTTTAAAGGGCCACAGTTATGCGTTTGTTCTTCACTGGGGTTATGCTTCTAGGATAATAAGCAGTATGATCATGTAAGAATGATCAAACCTTTACAAAGGTTATTTGTTGTACTATGTTTCAGGAACTGTTGTTACTTTGCTCATATTTCCTTTTTTCTTCTTCAGTACTGGGAATTGAAGCCAGGTCCCTAGAACAAAGCTACATTTCCAGGCTTTTTATAATTTTGAGAGAGAGTCTCCTTTAGTCACTCACCTGACTTCAGACTTTCATTCCTTCTGCCTCAGCCTCCTAGTTGCTGGGATGACAAGTGTGTGACACAACTATGCTGGACTGACCTATGGTTTCTTAGAATCCTAAGACATAATTTTCAAAATTAAGAATTTTGTTCTCACTTCACAGATTGAACAATGTCCACCAGCTGTGACTTAAAAATTTTAAATTTATAATGACATTTTAATCTATTAAAGGTTGAGATAAGAATTTAAATCTGAACCATATTTGTTTTTCTGATATTTGAAGAGTATAGCTTTCCATCCCCCCACGACACCTCTCTATTCCCCTTCGTCCTTATAATTTAAGAACTCATCCATAGAGAAACAAAACAGGTAGCTGAGAATTCCAATCAAGAGTGGAGAATTGATCTCCATCTTTTCTCCTAGCAGGACTGTCTACAGAGGACTCGGTTGCAGCATTGCCTTTGGTTTGATTTGGGATAATGAATTAAGCCTTTGTAGAAGCAAAGGTACATGCCCTGAAGAAGCGCTGTGATCATGGGATTTCACATATACAAAGGAAACAGAGAATCTGGTGTTTCATAATGAGTAAGCCTTTGTGAAATATTTTAACCTTAATATGCTTAATCTAATTAATTAATTAATCTAATGAATTACTCATACCAATTAGATTTATTATAATTGTATCCAAGATGATTTCTCTTCTTTTTTCTTTTTTTTTTAAATTTGTTCTTCCTAGATATACAGGACAGTAAAGATGATTGCTTTTCTACTGAAGTTCATCAGACCCAACCTTGTGAAGCAATTTGCTGCCAAGAGTACCATCATCACCCAACATAACGAACTCTACCTTGAAATTGTTCATTCAAGCGGGCCATCAGTAAAAAACAAATGCTGAGCAGCCACTCAATTCTTTCCCTCCTCTTTCAGCCCTGACACTGCTTCTTCTGATCTAGAGGCCAAAGTCATGGACCAATCACTCCTGTGTCAAGCAGGCTCTGGAATCTACAGAGTGACAGTAAGATCCCAGTTGCCTTTGTCACTGAGCTTAGAAGATTCTGGGAAGTGGTTCCCCCTTCTGTCCTCAGCTGGGAGAACCCTAGTGGGAAAGCCTAAAATACAGGCCATGGGGGCTGCTATATTGGGTCTCCTTCCACTCAGACACTTGCCTAGCACCCATACACCATAGAACCATCCCTAGTTCTACCTGCCTGCCTTTCCGGATCCCTATGCCCATGACACCAAAGAACTCAAATTCATCCTCAGGAGAGTGCCATGCTGCAAAGCAACCAGACAGTCGCCTGACCTGGCAGCTTCTCTTGGTCAAATCCATATAGTTCTAGAGACAGCCTCCCCAGAGACATGCAGACTTTTAACCCTGATCCATGACCACTGAGTTCTAGGAGTACTGAGTGTTCAGATTGGTAGATTTTGTTTTTAGTTCTGTTCCAGAAAAATGTAAGATGTATCCCTTACCAAAGTCTCCTTGTTTACTTTCTAATAGGCAATTGATGTTGTTGTACAGGTTCTCATGAATATTTGGTTCTCTTGATCAAGAGGAGACAGAATGAAGAGAGAAGAGAGGATGGAGGAGTGCTGCAAGCAATAGGAGACAGAGCTCTGATTCTGAGCTGTGCTGTGGACTGGACATCGGAGCCTTAGAGATGGTCTCCTTTGGTGGACAGATGTATGGAAAGTATCCAGGGAGAGCGATGCAAAGGAGCCCCAAATTTTAGCCTCAAACAAATATATCCAAGTATAGGAAAGAAAGTGTGGGATGGTAGGAGTTCCTTAGCTGGGAAATGTGTCTCTTTGCACAATATCTGTATCCTGCATCCACCTAAGGAAGGGCCTGGAGTCTTCAGTGACTAAGACAGCCACAAGGCTGTCCCTGACCAACACAGCTTCTCTCAGACACTAGCATCTCTCAGAATGGTGTCACTGAGATCCAGTTTAATACCAACCAGGGAGAGGAGGTCCTGGAAGGTAGAATGTCTGCCTCTGGTCCCTGGATCCCTGTGGTAATGAGTTAACCTATATAGAAAATGTACAAATGTCTCTATTTAAACAATGTATTTCTTGATGGAAAGGCTTACACAGAAGAAAAACTAAAATATCTAGATGAAATTTTGAAAGACATGTTTTCTTTTACTTGTATATTTGCTCAAAGAAAAAATTCTATAAAACTAACCTTATAAAAACATCCTAAAATCAAAAATATTTTAAATATTCTTTTCATGGAGAATATGTATTTTTTAAATATTTTTTCGCAGTTGTAGATGGACACAATACCTTTCTTTATTTCTCTTTATGTGGTGCTAAGAATCAAACCCAGGGCCTCACACATGTTAGGTGAGCACTGTATCTCTGAGTCACAACCCCAGCCCAACAGGAAATGTATTATTTTATGGATAAAACCTAAGTCCATTCTTCTGGGGTTGTCAAAAATGAAAGAGATTATAATAAGCTCAAGGCACAAAGTCTAATATAAGAGCACGATTGTATTCCTTCTGTCTTTAGGAACCCACACTGAACACACACAGTTTATGCACAAGGGATAAAGAAAATTAGCAATCCGATCAAGAAGCAAAAGCAGATTTCAGACTGAATATCAGAGAATGTCTCTCAAAAATCACACAGCAACTGGCCCATAGAGAGAGTTTCAGAAATTAGAAAAGACTGGACGGTAGCCATCAGCACCAGAGCAAACCTCTACAGAGCCACAAAGCCCCTGGCAAATGTCAGAATACTAGGTCATTCCAAGTGTTTTGGGGGAATATGTGCATGCAGTACTGCACATCAGTATTGGAAAGTAAATGCTGCACCCTAAAGAACAATCTGTCAATTATCGGTAAAATTAAGGTCATACACTTTTTATGGAACAGTTTTATTAATCGTCACCTGTTCTAGAGAAATTCTTCCACAGGCTCATAGAGACAATTATGTGTGGTTATGGGGACAGCAGCAATATGAATGTCCACTGCAGGACAATGGAGAGTTGGGGTGTGATAAGGCACATCAGAGGCTACTATGTCAGAATTTGAAGCAGCAGATGAAATGTACATAAAAAAGATCTTAATAACTTGCAGATGGGGACTTTGAGTGCAGATTAGTGGTAGAGTGCTTGCCAGCATGCATGAAGTCCTAGAGTCAATACCCAATGATTCTTTAAAAAAAAAGTCGAAAGAAAGAAAAAGAAAAAAAAAAACAAGAAATGTTAAAATTTCTTCTAAATACAATTGGGTATGTCCCCTGAAACTTTTTACATCAATTAAAAATACAATCTCCTGAAGAATGAATCAATCCTCTTCCTATAACTTGTTAGAGGTTATGTGTGAAAATGATTCACTATTGTCTTGATACAAAAAGCTCCACAAAATCTTCCAAATCAAGAGGTTCAAATATTTGTGTTCACTTTTAAAACACAGCGAAACTGTCAAGGCCATCAAGGGTATGCATATCCATGGTCCTAAGAGTATGATCCAGCACCACTGAGTCTGGTCTCTAAAACCAGCCAGTCCATATGTGGAGAACTAGCTAGGTGTAGTGACCCTTGCAGGCAATCCCAAAGAAGCAAGAGACTGAGGGAAGAAATACAGATGTTTGAGGCCATCCTAAGCAATATAGCCAGATCTTGTCTCAAACACAAGATAAAAAGGGCTGAGAGGAAGCTCAGTGGTAAAGCCTAATATTCAATCACGAGAATCATTGAAAAACAAACAAACAAAAATTAAGTGCAGAATTAGACCAGTGATTTTGAAATTTTTTTTTTTTTTTTTTTTTTTTTTTTTTTGTATTTTATTTAGAGACAGAGTCTCACTGAGTTGCTTTGCACCTTGCCCTTGCTAAGGCTGGCTTTGAATTCAACATTCTCCTGCCTTGACCTCCCAAGCCGCTGGGATTACAGAGGTGCACCACCATGCCTGGTTAATTTGTCTGTGTTTATTTGAAATAGAGAAAGAATTTTTGGAGTGAATTGAAACTTGAAAGAACTGGAGGCTCGCTTCTATCCTACCTCATCCATGCATCCTTTCCCTAATTCAATCAAAACCAAGGAATTTCCAAAATGCCTTCAGGATTGGTCCACTTGCACCTTAATCCTATCACGTTCTTGAATCAATGTATGATGCAAATGAATGTCCCTCCCACATGATTGGGTGTTGCTTCTGAGGTCAACTACTGGACAGAACACTATGAAAAGCTTCAGTCCATACCAGACTGAATGAGTTGATCCTTTTCCTAGGCCAAGTAAACACACACCTTGGCATGGTAGGGAAGCTGAAGCTATGGCTGTTCTGTCTGTCAACGTAGAGATCATTGACTCTTAGGAGATCTTGTCCACAGTCCCGCATTCCCCTAGGCCTGAACCCAGATAATTTTCCTTCACTGAGCTGCCACTCCTGCCAGTGCCTCCAGAGCTACAGAGATGTGAATTTTCCAGTAAGCCAACTGCCTCACTGGGCTTACACAGAGCAGGGAGCTGTCTTTGGGGAACTGAGGTCGTGCACTAACTGCATGCGTTGTTACACAGGAGCAGGGAGTTGAGATGGACCAGCACCGAGTTCAAGACCATCCAGCAGCCAATGGCTGAAGCCTCTCAGGAGCTCTAGTCACCTCAAATATCTGCAAACACTATGGTCAGTGGGACTAATGGGTCCTGAACTTCCCAGGAGGTGCCAGTGCCTGGACAATTGGACAAACACACACTCAGGCTTTCTCTTGGAGCCCAGGATGTCCCCGGAAGCTGCTGAAAACTGAAGCTTACATCCCAGAGGAACCCAGAAAGGAAAGGAATCTCATCTTGAGGATGCCTTGCAGTACAATGCCCTTCAGCCAAAGCCCTAGAAGGAACCTGAAATACACCACTGGGGACCCTCATGCACTGGGACTCATGCACTGGGACTATGCCCTGCATGCCTAGGCACTTTGAAGTCTTGGCTGTGGTGATCATCCCTCATTTTGTTCTTTCTCTCTGAAATGATTTAAAGGTTCTTGAATAAAAAAAATTCTTTGTGTAATTAATTTGTTAAAGAACTCTTCTTTTAGATGAACTGAGAATTCTTCTAGTTTCTAATCTGATTGAATTTTTCATGATGAGCCATTCCTTTATTCACTGCTTGTCTATTGATGTGGAGGGGGTGAGTAAAGGGTCAGGATGGGAAGCTGTATAGGTAGGTCTGGGGCAGGAAGGAGCCAATTACCCAGCTCAGAACTATGGCTGAACTCAATGCCATCTCTGGAGACATGAGGGTAGTGTGCTAACAGAATGTATAGTTGGGTGGCCACTTGATGGTGTTTCCTCAAAACTGAAAGTGACCTTCTGGAAGAGGAGAGAGAAGAAGCATCAATAAATATCCTTTAAATGGTCTACAGTTAATTTCTTATTAACTAAGAAGGACATCAAAATGAAATCTCTAGTCTTGGGTCTTCTGAGTTGACAATCTTGGGATCCAAGACATCAGCTCTAGGTCAGACATGTCCAGACAGTGACAGAATCCTGCCCTGGTGGGCTATGTCCAGGTTAAGAGACTTTACAGATTTTCTTTTGAGATCTACCAAAACTGAAGGCTTTTGGGTGGGGTCATATGCCTAATGTCAGTTGGCTCAGGTAGCCTTAGCAAACTATCATCAGCAGGGTGCCATGTTGTTTACTAGTAGTCCAAGCTACACAGGAGGCTCAGGCAGGAGCATTGCTTGGGCCCAGGACTTTGAAGCCTCCCTGGACAACAGAACAAGATCCTGTCTCAAAAAATAAAAAGATAAATTATACATTGGGCTTAGCTTGAAGGGATGTAATGCCTTCATTAGCATGGACATGGACTTTTAAACTTTCCTGTTCCCTAGGTTTTAGATTGAGGGGATTTGGATTTAGAGGGGCTTAGGTGCTAGGTCTTACTGAACAGTGAGATCAGACCTGTTTGCCTTGCTTTTCTCATCAGCTAAATTGAGTGTAAATTGTCTATGGCATGGAATGGGAGTAGAGGTCAAGGACAAGTTGGAGTATTTTTGTGGTTCAGATATACAGACAAGATTCCAATAGGATCATCCTTTTTCCAAAAAAGCTAAAATCTAAATCAGCTTTTCTTCCTCTCCCTCTCATGGATTTTCTTGAACCTTGGGGACAACTAGAGGATTAGCTTCCACAATAAACAAAGGAAGCTAGGTGCAGAGGCCAAGGCCTGTAATCCCAGGGATTTGGAGTCTGAAGCAGGAGGAAAATGTAATAGTACTAAAGGACATCTTCATTTTTGAGAACCTTTCATTGCTTTACACACACATACACCACACCTACCAAAATATTGAGCATTCTAATAATGTACTTTCCTTTGGTTAAATTTACATAAAACAAAATTAGAAGTCTCTAAAAATCTTTATACAACTTATGCTTTCAGTATTGAAAATGATGAGAAGAAATACATAGCATAGCACATTATAATTTTTTTGTTACACATGACAGTACAATGACTTTGACATATCATACATTTGAATCAGATGGGATATAATCTCTCATTTTCCGAGTACTCAGATTGCAGAATCAAAATTTTAATATGGGCAAAATAAAATAATAGAAAGATAACAAAAGAAAGAAAAACCTGACATTTAAAAGTTTCCCCTCCCCCCTCCTTGCAATTTGGGGTTGATCTTGGAGCACTTTAACACCAAGCTACATCTCCTGCTGTTTTTATATTTGAAGAGAGAGTCTCACTATGTTGCTTGTGTGTTTATGATCCTCTTGCTTGAGCCTCCTGAGTAGCTGGAATTAAAGACATTTTAGAGATTGATAATAGGCAACATTAATAATCAAATATCATTATTGATAATGGGCAACATCAATATTGCATAGAGGTAGTACACAACTACCTCTATGGCTGACTTTCTCAATCACTAACTCTATTTCAAAGTATTACATTTAGATAAATGGTGATTTTTTTTTTTAATTTAGGGCAGGACACTCCTCAGATTATGTTCACATTCATTTTCTATATGGTATTATTTTTCTGAAATATAATCAAAGTCTCATGATCTTGAATTAAAACTGATCCATGAAAAAATCTCTGTGGCATATGTTTGAGAGAAAGAAGTTACAGTGTGGTTTTTACTGTCACATTTTTTTGTCACAATGATCCAAGGAGAAGTAGTTTTTATCATTAGGAGCTCTAAGAACATCCATAAAACCATAGACTCCTTCACAAACTTGCTTCTTCACAATTCATTTGGGCCAAGAAAACTCTGCTTTGTAGTGGGTTTATAACTTGGCCCTCTATAGAGTCGGACCCTTAGCTGCTGCTAACATAAATCAGTAAGATTCCAGGCAGGGCTCACCCATCCACTGTGCAAAGTGACTAGGGCCTTAAAATACATTATGGTCCTACAAAATTGTTTTAATTTCTTTTGAAACTGAAAGAAAAAAAAATAATTATCATGCATAATATAACATCTGTTTTATAATATCAGCATATTTTATAAAACCATAGTGTTTGACAATAATTTTTAATTTAATGTATTGATTAAGTTTTTAGTTCAGGAATGAGTACCTTAAGGCAAAAGAATGCCAAGGATCAGGTGGGTTTCTGCTAGGGGCAGAGGGCCACAGTATGTGTTCTAATTCCCCAGGCTCAGGAAGGCTCAGTCTTTGACAAGTAGTACAGAGGGAGGCCAAGTGCTTTGGTCTAAGCTGGTGAATGCACCAGGAAGAAGAGTTATCTCCTGACTTGACCTCCACTTAACTGTACTATGACACATTTATTTGTCTTAAGTAATGTTTGTATTAATTAAAAGTTTGTCATTGAATAATCTTTCGTAACTTTTACATCCATTCATAATTTAATAAATTTCTTATATAATTATCTTTGATATCATTTGCATCCATTTTGCAAACTAAAATCTCACAATATTTTTGTAGTTTTTGTGACTCTTACTAAATACTTTGCTAAAATGTTCATTACTTAAATTTCATTTCACTAGAATAATTTCCAGTAGTACAGGAAAGAGAATGAAAGTGGAAGATATGAAATTAGAGAATGATTTTATCAAATATTTTTTATTAAAGGTCCTACACAAAATGTATAAAATTGTGTAGCATCATTATCTTTGTTTAGAGATGTAACATCTATATGATTCCATATCAAAAGGGAGCCATGTTTTCAATACCATAAAAAATTACATATATATAAAATTCTTTAATGCTCTCTACCTCTTGGAATTGTAAGGGCATTTAATATGTCCTAGAACCTCAATGCTATCTATTCCCTTTGAGATTTTAAGGGTTGCCTTATTTCTAACTAAGTGGATCATTTTTATCTTGTACTATGAAAGAACACTATTTTTTCCTTAATCGAGTTTCTTTTTTTCTGTGAATGAATCTGTATAATAAATTCCTAAAAGTGGAATTCCTATATCAAAACAGTATATTTAAAATTGTTAAAACACATGGCTAGGTTGCATACCAAATTCATTCAAACACCAATATTGAGGAACATCTTTCTGCCAACATTATTTAAAAATGTTTATTTAAAATGGTTTTCTTAGTTGCACAAGGACATAATATCTTTATTTTGTTTATTTTCAGAACCCTGTGCTTCACATGTGCAAGGCAAATGCTCTGACACTGAGCCACAACCCAGTCCTTTGCCAACGTTTTAACAACATGGATTACAATGAACATTCCTTCTCCTTTTTTATATAGCAGGAATCAAATCCTTGAACTCATTCATGCTAGGCAAGTGCTCCACCACTGACCTACACCCCTGGACCTTTGATGAAAGTTTTTAACTCTTTCTAATAGGCCATTTAAATGTGTGTTTCTTTTAATTTCCTGGTGTCTAACATGGGTGAGACTAGGCTCAACATTGCTACTGAAAAGCTAGTAATGTTATGTATTTGTCTGTGGGAATTTGAAGAGTTCCATAATTTTCATCACTTTTCTAATGGATTTGGAGTGACTGACATTGATAATATCTAATTATCAATAATTAGTAATTTCAAAAGCTTAAAGCATCCCATCTTATGTACTTTATTTCCTCTTTGCCTCATTCACATCCATTTTTTTCTCCCTAATACTCATCCCAATTTGTTCACTTGCTGAATCTTCAATTATGATTTCAAACACTTCACCTCGAAACATCTCTTCATGGCTCCACTTTGCACCATAACAGTCAAGAACTCTGGATACCCAGTGTCATCTGAACTCTCCTTTCCAGATTCCAGGTTCACACTGCCCCCAAGCATCATTACTTTTTGCTCCAGGAGAAAAACTCGTGTAGTTTTAAGGTAAGAACACATCAGCAGTCAGATTGGGTGAAACGTGGTGGGGGAGGACATCATTGAATAGACCTCTAGAATTCCAGGAGAAGAGGTAGCAGGAGAAAAGATTCAGGAACAAAAACTCCCTAGAGGTCCAGGAAGAAGCCAGTGTCTGGAGCTGCATTGGCCATAGAAGTCACAGAGGTCATCCTGGAGCTTGGGATCTATCAAAGTTGTGTGCAGTATCTGAAAAATAGAGAGAGGGGAGAAAGAAGAAAGAAAGAGGGAGTGGAGGGAGGGGAAAGGAAAGATAAGGTGGCAGAAAGGAAGCACTTTGGTCTGAAACAAGAATGCCAAACTAAGAGTGCATGCAAAAAACTCAGGGTGAAATTTCACCCCAGGAGACCAATACCAAGAATAAACACAAACATAACTGTCAATCCAACGGATTAGCCTTTTATACTTGGACTTAAAAACCTAGGGAACTGCCATCTCATGTGTTCATTCAAAACCAAACTGCTTCATTCTCTTATATACTATGGGGTGTAAAGTTTCTGATGCAATTTGAAGTCATCCCTCACTTTTCTTCTTAGTCAAATAGATGCTATAAATACACAACTTATTGAATCCACTTTCTTCCCAGAATTATATACTAGAAGACCTTAGCATATTCTAGCATAACAGAATTATTTGGTATATGTTCATTACAATTAATTTATGCACTGTTTTTTTTTCCAGTTATTTCACTGGAGCAAAAAAAGTAGCTACATTTTGATATTTTGTATAATATCACTGAGCAACAGTTCTCTGGCTCCCTGAATAATAAATTGATTGTAAAGATAAATCCTGCCAGGTGGGTCAGGATAGTACGGGCTTGTAATCTCAGTGACCTAGAAGGCTGTCACAAGAGGACTACAAATTCAAGACAAGGCAGCCAGGGTGGCACACACCTGTAATCCCAGTGGCTATGGAGGCTGAGAAAGGAGGATTGTGATGTCTAAGCCAGCCACAGCAACGATGAGGTGCTAGACAACTGAGTGAGACCCTGTCTGTAAATAAAATATAAAATAGGGCTGGATATGTGGCTCAGTGGTTGAGTACCCCTAAGTTCAATTCTGGTATGAAAAAAAAAAAAAAAAATTCAAGGGGCTGGGATTGTGGCTCAGTGATAGAGCACTTGGCTAGCATGTGTGAGGCACTAGGTTTGGTTCTCAGCACCACATACAAATAAATAAATAAAATAAAAAAGTTTATAAATGCCTAATAAAAATACTTTAAAAAAATTCAAGAGACTGTTCAGCAACTTCATTAGATCATGTCTCAAAACAAGAACTAAAAATTATTGGAGATACATCTTGTAAGGTTGTCAAAAACCAAAGATCCATGATTTCAAGTTCAAATTATAAAAACGCTAGACAAAGTTGGGTCCAAGAAGGCCATCTTTAGTAGAGTTCTTTGCAGGACCCCTGGCAGCAGAACACTCTGGGTGGAGTCTTCTGGAGGACCTATGCCAATGGGAGAATACCAAGGCCTAGAGTTTGGAGGTCTAGCTATTGAGGTCTGTTGAATGGCCTCACAGTGCGCACAGTCAAGGATATAGTGGCAGCTGTGACCCAGACTGGGCAGATTGCCTGCCCTTCCCTGGCTGGACTTGATCTTCTTCTCTGGCTTCTTGAGTCCTTTGAATTTTTGTTTAATACATTTTATTTATTTATTTATTTATTTATTTATTTATATGTGGTGCTGAGGATCAAACCCAGAGCCTCACACATGCTAGGCCAGTGTTCTACTACTGAGCCACAACCCCAGCTCCACTCCATTGAATCTTGACTGCCTGGGCAGACTGTGAGTCCCAAGAAGCAGAAGATTGTAGGTGGGTTTGGAAGGAAGACAGGCAGAGGTAGCAGTTAGTCAACTGCAAGGTGTGAAAGCACCTCTTAAATAGTCTTGGGGGAACTAGATGGCAGGGTAACACAGGAAGATCATTTCTCATCTGGGTTCTCTAGGCTGCTGTGTATCTACTTGGAGATGCAGTGTGTGTAGAACACCCAATACACCAGTGCTCTGGGTACCTGGAGACACCACCAACTCATGCTGCCCATAAGTAGAGAAAGAACAATGAGGGAGGGCCCCCTTAGGTTTAGAATTGACCCCCTTAGATCTGGACATGGTCTCTTACCACCCAGTGGTCTGAGCCTCCTCTTTCCCCAACATCCCCAACGGGAGTACACTACAACCAAGAATTTCGCATTGACACAATTTTATTGAGAAAACAGAAGAAAAATGCACAAGAGCTCTGAAGCTTCCATGGTGGACTAGCAAACACAAGCGTTACTTCTAGGTGATCCCTTCCAAAACGCTCCTCCAAGCATGGTTGTAGGAGAAATCTCAGTGCTCCTGGGTCCCAAAGGTTGCAGACTCAAGCAGCCTCAGGGAGTCTTGTGCAGAAGGGCCTGGATCCACTCCCAGCAGCCCTGGCTTGTCTCCTGGCCGCTGATGGGAGCAGGGGGAAGAGGACTCTTACAAGGGTCACCACCAGAGGTCTTGGGCTCTAGACATCCCTCACCCACGCCCCTAGAACACAAGAAAATCCCAGCGGGTGGTCAATGGCGAGGCACTTTGAAGACCCCTGACTTTCCTGGGGGCGCCTGGGGCTTCTTCTGGGTTGCAGACACAGAGTCCAGGACAGGAAGCTCTGTGCCATGGCGCAAGGTGCTGTGTGCCCAGGGAAAGTCATCTTTCCATGACCAGTGCCAGAGAAGATGCACTTGGGGTGTGGGATGCAGGTTGCAGTGCAAGTCTTGGTAGTCATAGGAAGTATCTGGCGGTTGGACATAGAAGGGCAATGGCAAGGGCCCAGGACATATTAAGCTCAGGGTTGGAGGCCTCTGTAGCTCTGGTGCCTGGTCTGCAGAATGAGAAGCCTGTGGCACACAGCAGGGAAAGTGCTGCTCCATGGCATTGTGGGCCTCACACCAGGTACCACCAAGCATGTGGGACTCAGCAGGCAGCAGCTTTGGTGTTCTGAAACTCCTCTGGCCTCCAGTGAGTGTCCAACCACACTGGGAACCTGGGTGGTGTTTGCTTTAATCCCGAAAGGAAATCCCATTACAAAGCTCACTTAATGAGATTAACAACAGCAACAATTATCTGTTAGTCTCTGTAATAGGAAGTCTTGCTCCATACAAGACACTGAAAACTGGACATTTTTCTTCTGGCTTTAGCAGGGTTGTCAGCACAATACCTAGACTATCACAACTTGGTTTGGTTGTAACCCTTTTCCTTCCTGAACTCTGCCTGTGTGGTAGAATACTTGTGACTAGGAATACTTCCAAACAGAAATTTAAAATGGCAAATGAGTCTTGGGTTTCAGATCTGGTGCTATAATCTGATTGATCTATCACCTCATCCCAAACTCCATCCAATTCATAACTTGAAAAACGAAACCCCAATATGATAATCAGAGAACTTTGGGCTCTTTAGAGTAAATGAGGCCATACTCCCCCATGAAATGTATTTATGTCCCATACTGGAGATTTTTTCAGCAAAATATTTTACACACATTAGTATCTTCTAAACCCTCAATAGAATGAATCTAGAAATCCATAATAAAAAGGAAGTGAAAATTCACAAATTTGTCGAAAGCAAAAAAGCATATAAAGTAATATTCTGATCAAGGAAAAAAAGCATAAGATAGAGGAGAAAAAACATAGATAACTAATAATCATGAGAACACATTATACCAGAATTTCTGGGATGAAGCAGAAAAAGTGACCAGGAAGGTGTATTAGTCAGGATTCTGCAGAGGACCAGAATCAACAGGAAGTATGATTATAAAAAGGGATTGGTTAGATTGGCTTACTTGACCAGAAGCTGGATAGTCCCCAATGGCCGTCTGCAGGCTGTAGAGCTGGAGGAACCAGTAGCTGCACAAGTGACTGAAGCCCCTGAAACAAGAGAGATCAACAGTGCTCTCAGAGTCTGAAACAGAAGGCTTCCAGAAACTCCTTAGACGATTACTGGCAGAGCTCACTTTGCAGGAGTGAAGAAGCAGGAGTCCGATATTCTCAAGTGATGGCAGCAGCAATCAAGAACCCTTCCTAGAAGAATCACACTTGCATCTGCTGCTGCTTCCTTGACCTCCCACCTTTTATTCCATCCAAGCCACCATGCTATTGGATGGTGCTGACCCACTTTAGAGAGGGTCTCCACTTCAGTTGTTATCCCACATGTCAATCATTCCTCAACACACCCTCACTGACACACTCAAAATCTCTTAATCTTTGGTATGTCTTAATCCCATCAAGTTGAATGAATGCTAACATTAACAAAAACTACCAAGACTGAATCAACAGGAACACCAGAACAAAGCTACAACAATGACTGGGATTAAATCACTAATCAAACACGAGGTGAGGCTGAGGATGTAGCTCATTGGTACAGAGCACTTGCAGGATACCCTTCCTGGGTTCAGTGTCCACCACTGCAGGATAAAAACTATCCCAGTAAGTGAAAGCTAACATAATGGCTTCATCCATGAATTCTATGAAAGATTTAGACAAGCAGTTAGAGAAACATTACCAATTACTCTGAGTCGCATTCAAAAAATTGAAGAGGAAGAGTGAAAACTATTGTGGACCTGAAGCCAGATTTAAAGATAGGTAATTAGTGTAGTTAGGTAAATCGGGTCTAATATGGAGTAAGATAAATAAAATGGAGACCATTATGGAATGCAGGAAACCAGTGCAGCACTTGGGGAAATTGAAATGTTAATGTCCCCAAGGTCCCAAGCCCATCCCAAGGAAATATTAAAGAAGGGACTCCAGCAAACTCCAAGATGCTAATACAAAAGCCACCCCAGGCCCTTCCTACCTAGATTACTTCTCCAGTCCACCTATCTCCCACCTTTTGGGCCTCCCCACCTATATTCTATCACTGCAAGATAAGGGACAACAAAGGACAGGAATGTGGAAAAGCTGAAAGAAGACCTTAGCTATAAAAAAAGGGAAGACCTGGCTCTTCCATGGATTCCACCTTCTGGGTCCCCTTCTTCCTCCAGGGAGAAGTCTTTTCTGCTGTCCTTCAATAAAGCTTCTTCTTTCCACTCTATACTTGCCTTGGCATACTTCTCTGGTGTTATACTTCAGCATTCTGGGAAGCAAAGACTTGTCACCGGTAAACAGCAGTAACAGAACTCTATTCCTAATTCTACCTGTGATTATTTGCAAGTGGGTTCAGAGAGAACTGTCAGTGTGTGAATTCAAGGAATATTTCAATTGTACCAATCTTTCATATTTTTGTCTATAATGTATTTTGCAATTCATGGTGAAAATGTTGAACATGAAATAAAGTATTAACTTAGGGGCTGCCCTTCATTTCTGGTTTTCCCTGATTACATTTTTACTATTCAACTCAAAAAAAAAAAAAAAAAAAAACAAATAAAAAGGAAAGTAGAAAATTGAAGTACTTCCTTAAGGGTGCATCAACACCTCTAACACACATATCTGGATTATCAGTTTCTCTGGGAATACTTTGCTTATCATGTTTTGCCTTTCCTGGAAAACTCTTTTTGAATCCGACAAAGTAAAATTTCTCCCTGTGGTCTCTCAAAGGTTTAAAAGTAAGACTTCTGGAATTCACTCTAAGAAATGGAGGAAAGGGTTCCAACGTTCAGAGAACTCTGGGATTAATCTGCATGGCTGTTTGGCCCCAGAACTATTACAGAAGTGAAATGAGTTTAAGAATACTTGTAATTAACATTGACCACACATTTATACCTGGCAGAATTAACAGACAAGTGAGAACCTTGTCTGACCTCTGTGCAAAGGGGACCCAGGACCCAACCCATATCCAGCAAAGATACCCACACAGGACACATACTGGCACCCAGGAAATCCACCCTCCCTTTCTCAATCTCCAAAACAAACACACAAGTGAAAAACAATTTTTTTTCTATAATTTTATTATACATGGGACAGAAAATTCATGAAAATCCAAGAAAGCTTAAATTTCTCACATGATTACTAAATTGAGAAACTTTAAAAAAAATTATTTAGTTTTTAGTTGTAGTTAGATAGAATACCTTTATTTTTTCTATTCCTATGTGGTGCTGACGATCTAACCCAGGGCTTGGCATGTGCTAGACGAGCGCTCTACTGCTGAGCCACAACCCCAGCTCTGAGAAATGTTTTTTTAATACCATTTCTTCACAGAGGATCTTCCATTGCAGTGTGTTGGCAGAGACCTCATGGCTCTCAACCCAAAGGAAGGCAGTGAGGAATCCAGAGCCCCCATTATTTTAAATTCACTGAGCATGGCTGGAAACCTCAGGCAGCATCCTGCAGACATGGGATGGTATTTCTTGGCACTCACAGAGGGAGACTCTTGAAAGAGCATGGGCAATGTCAGGATTCCTCGATCATGGGGGCAGGCTGGACGCTGGTCAGCCGGGTTTCTCAGAGGCATCCTCCTCTCCTGGGGGTACTTGGGGCTAT
This sequence comes from Marmota flaviventris, assembly GCF_047511675.1. Lineage (NCBI taxonomy): Eukaryota > Metazoa > Chordata > Mammalia > Rodentia > Sciuridae > Marmota > Marmota flaviventris. The sequence goes on from NC_092502.1 coordinate 110,090,065, forward strand.
TGCTGGGTCTCACACATCTGTCCTTGACAGGCAGGCGGCTGTGTTTCTCTTCTCATGGTGCTGTGTGATCTGGGTCCATGGAAGGGTCAGGACCAGCTGAGAAACTCACAAGGTGTAAAAGGTATTACACAGTTGAAGTCCTGGGGATCCCAAGAAAGGAAGCCCAGTCTGGGATAGAAAAGCAGAGGCCAGGGCCCAGAATCTGCTTCCTTTAGGGCTTGGCAGCACCTGGGTCCCTGGAGCCTCCCCTTCCACACAGCAGGGCAAATATTTGTCCATAGCTGCAGCGTCTCAGAGGAGGAAAAGTCTCCAGGGACCCCTTGCCTGATCATTTCTACTCTTCTGGGCTCCTCTTGATCAGAAGCACAGTGTGTAAAGTTGAGTGGAGATAAGATCTCAGGGGGATATTCCTTCAGAAGGCAGGATCTCCTAATCCTAGAGGCAGATCCAATCATCTGGGGTGTCAGTGTTCATTTAAATAGGTTTTTTTGATTGATCAGTTTAAAATAATTTTTGAAAATCCCAGGATCCCCACTGTTGATGGTGATGGCCAAACCTGACTACCCTGGTCTCCAAGGAGAGAAAGAGAGGGTAGAGGATGAGAGGGTGAAAGAGTTATCCTGGGAGTGTTGTAGGAACAGACAAGCAGGGCTCTAAAGATAGCAAGAAACAGTTCTATTTGGCTGTAGCCAGGTTCAGAGGTACAAATTTCACTGTAATCAATTAATTCCCTGAACTCTGATTCAGGTAGTTTCAGAACTTTATAGCCAGTGTGTAAGGGGAGGGGCTCAGAAGTTCACAGTCTGCAGAAGCTCACATAAAAGCAGCTTTTTCTTTCACTGTTTTGGGCAAGTTAACCCTTCAAGGACAAGGCATGGGATGGGGGCTGACTCTATGGTGACACAGCCTCAGTGGGAGGCAAAGTCTAAGGGTCAGAGGTCAGGAGTTAGAGGCTGCCCAACAACTTCACCCACAGCTCTAGCCCCTAGAAATACTATTTCCAGCCCCAGGCTCCCTGCTGGGCCCCTCCCTACCTCCAAGGCCTGGCTTTTCCAGGTAGCAGCCCACAGCTGAGAGGAGCAGGTCCATGGCACAGCTAACTTTTATCTAAACACTAGAAATAGAGTGGTTTAAAAAATGGAAAGGCAGACAGACTGTTTTGACATTTCACAGATTGTCACCATAAGTTATGTGAAATCAGTAGAGAGGGTTTGTATAACAAAATAAGCTCCCCCCTACTTTAATTCATAGAAAGTAAATTGTAATCCATCTTTAGGGAAGAATGTACAAAAACATGTATACTTGTTAAAAAATGTTTAAAAACTTATTCTTATTTCATGAGCAGGGAATAGGGCTTTCCCTGGTCAGGAACAAGGGCAGCTTTAGTGATGGGGCAAGTCTTCTCTGGGATCCTAACTTCAGATCATCCCATTGTTGAGATTTGCTTTCCAGTGTTTGGGTAAGGTGGGCTTGCCTATTGTTTTCCATTATTTCTAAACTATTAATTTTTGTACCAGCATTGAACCCAGGGGAGATTAATCATCGAGACAAAAATCTAGCCTATTTATTTGTTCATTTATGTAAACTGGGAATTGAACCTGGGTGCTTAACCACTGAGCCACATATCAGCTTTTTTTAGGTTTTATTTTGAGACAGAGAATCACTAAAGTATTAAGGGTTTAGCTAAATTGCTGAGGATGGCTTTGAACTCACCATCCTCCTGCCTTAGCCTCCTGAGTCACTGGCATTACAGGCATGTGCAACCATGCCCAGCCCTTTTCTTTTTTATTTTGAGACAAGGTCTTCTTCAGTTGTTTAAGAACTCCCTAAGTTACTGAGGCTGGTCTTGAATTTGCCATCCATCTTCCTCAGCATCCCAAGTCCCTGGGATTACAGATGTGGGCCACTTGGCCCAGCTGTTTTTTGTTTGTTTGTTTTTGTTTTGTTTTGTTTTTGTAGTTGGACACAATACCTTTATTTCATTGTAGTGCTGAAGATTAAACCCAGTGCCTCACACATTCTAGGCAAGGGCTCTACCACTGAGCCACAACACCAGCACCTAGCCCAGATGTTATTGCTCGACTTTTTGCTTAAAGAACTAGGCCAGAAAGAAGTCAGGCACTCTGAGGGATATAATCATTGGTGTCCCTACCTCTAGATACTAGAAGTGATAACTGTGGGTCCACCTCCCTTTAAAGCATAATTTCCTCCTCAGAAAAAGTGGAATTTTGGTTTTAAAAGCATTCTCACACACATAAAGTATCCACAGTGAAATGCTGAATCTCTGTTGCCTTATTGGGTTTCTCTTCCACTCTCCCCCTCAGCTCTCAAGACCTTGTGTTCTGTGGCTCTGGGGATCAGAACCAGAGCCTACAGCCCACCAGAAAAATGCTCAACCTCTGAGCTAGACCCTCAGCTCCCATATTTGCTTTCAAATGATCTTATCTTATGTATTTCTACCAACTGTTTGAGAGTCACTAAGATATGACTATCTACCTACTTACCTACTTTGGAGAGAAGGCAGATGTTTAGTATGTGATGTCAGGGACTAGAAGGAAATTCTCCTTCAAAGATTAGCCTGACAGCCCCCTGGGAGACATCCTGCCTGGGAGGCATCCTGCAGCTACTTATCTCACCTGAGACATCCTGAGGCCACCTATCTTCCTGAAACCTATCTTCCTGAAACATCCTGCGGTTATCTCACCTTGTGCAGACATCCAGCAACTGCCGATAAGAGAGCTTCCCCATTCCCACCATATAAATACCCCTGTGTGAACAATAAAAGTTTGCAGCTTGATCAGAACTTTTGTCTTGCTGTCATCCTTTCGTGTCTCTTGTCCCTTCATTCCTCCCCATCTAGGTTCGCTGCCCACGTTGATGTGTCCTGCCGGACGGGACATTTGGCGCCCAGTGTGGGGCTGGAGCCTTTGACTGAGGGGGAACGCCGTCCTCCGGGAAGACTTGGCCAAGCGGGAGCGCGCGATCGCCTCGGCAGACACAACCGAGAGACAGATCCAGGAGGAGAGAGAGGACGACGCAAGGTGAGTGACCCACCATGGGACAAGCAGTTTCGTCACATGAGTTGTTTTTGTCAGGCCTCAAGGAGGCCCTCAAGACACGGGGGGTCGTGTGTTAAGAAAAAGGACTTAAAATTATTCTTTTCATACATAGGAGAATTGTGTCCATGGTTTCCCCTTGAAGGGACCATCGATGGTAAAAGATGGCTTAGAGTAGGAGACTGTTTAAAAGATTATTATGAATCCTTTGGCCCAGAAAAGGTGCCTGTTCCCACCTTTTCTTACTGGAACCTAATTAATTAAAAAAAAAAAAAAAGCTTAAAAAAAAAAAAGATTTTTTGGCCTTTATGTTCTAGAAGTTTGCACTAGGAGAGTGAGAAAAAGGGAGAGAAAATGTGATGTTTACCTGGAGAGAAATAAGTTTCAATTTTCTACTGTTTTTGTCAATACTCAGAAAGTATGTACGGACCTTTTTACTACATGATTGTCCTATGAATCAGAATGGCTATAACTCAGCCGCTGGGGACAAGAGACTTTAGCCGCTGCTGCTCGCTATGGGGTCCTAGCCCCTGCGGCCAACAATGCTTTTAACCCTTGAATTACTTGACCTAAATGCCAAACACAGACTAACTTAAGATCTGATGGTAATGCTAGCGTTTGCTGCTAAAAAACCTTTGGAGCACCCACGTGCCACAGAAAAAAAATGCAGGATGTACACGAGCTGCAACCGCAGGTCAGCAGAGACAGAACAAGCTGCTACCGCAGTAAGATCTTGTCCAGGTGGGGGAAAATGCAGACAAAATCAAACAAAATGCAATCGGCTAGGAAAACTTGGGGAACTTTTGCCCCGAAAATGGGCAGCGGACTCCATGTTGTTTGCATCACCATGGTAACCATGGGGCGCCTGGCCAGAAGAGCGGGCTTCCTGGTCCCACCTCCCACACTTTCGCGGGCTTCCGATTGGTTCTTCCACAGTCACTCAGACAGGACTTCTAGTTCCGCCTTCCAGCCACTAATCTGTACTACTGTGTTTCAGATTTCTAGCGGAGCTGTTCAGAGCCTGTATTTTTAAGAATGCCTACCTGTAAATGCTAACGAAAGATATCTTTTTCAGACAAAATTTAATTCCACAGGTTTCTATGTTGCAGCCCTAAATTTAAGTTAGTTCTGAGTTAAATAACCTGACTTTTCTCTATAGTTGTGTTACTAAATAATGTTCTATTGATGAGAGATCAAACATGCTTCTTTATATTTTACTTTTAATTTTGGAGGTTATGAGGATGCATTTGCTCGCCACAGGAACAAAGCCGGCAATGTTCCTGTGATGACCAAAAAATCCTTATTCTCATTCCTAACTATAAAAAATAAATATGTATACTCAACAAGGATTTTATTTCAGTTACATTAAGTGACGTCACATAGAAGAGTGCACTCCTAGTTAAAAATAAATTAAAATGGATCCAAATATTTTAAAACCACGTGGTTACATAAAATTAATACAATTATAAGTTATGTTCTTATTCTTAATATATATATTTTTAAGATATTTAGATAATCTATATTTGTTAATCTATAAAATAATTAGCACATGCCTAATTGATTAGTTAATATATATTTGCCTAATTGTTTTTCTTCAACAGAAAACCCATAATTTATGTTTTGTATTACATTTATCAGATACTCTGCCTTTTCAGTTACAGATATTTGAGATAAATGTGTTTACTATAAATTTGCTTTTAAGTGAAAATACAATCTTCAAGTTACTGTTCAAACTCATAAGATGATAATTATAATTATGTCTACAAAATATCTAAGGATTTTAACTATATTTTCATTGATATTTCTTATCAAAGTACAATAATTTGTTTATAGATTCTAAGGTTTTCAGAAATTGTTCCAAGTATAACAAAAAAAAAAAAAAATTTCTAAAAGAAAAGGATGCTTCAACAAAGAAAAAGCACACATGGATCCTAAAAAGAAAGAAATCATCTTTGGGTAAAACAAGGTCTTTATATTCATATTTCAATGATAAAAGTATTTTCCTAAGTAAAAAAGATTTTTATATTGTTATCTAAACAGATGATGTAAAAAGTTAGAAAGATTAAAAAAGAGATTTATATATACTACACTGACTATAATTAATTTAAGGGTATTTCAGGCTATTTTTCCTAGTTTAACTATACTAATGTGAGCTAAGATTTTGTCCATATTTTGACATGATAAGCACCTATTAAAATGTAAGTTTATTTCTTTAAAGAAAGATCCTTATTGCCTAATAATTCTTACTGTTTAAGACAAAGATTAATTTTGGTAAATAAATTCACATTGTTGATTAAACATTTAAGTATATTGAACTACTAACTTAAATCCGATTTTAACAATTGCCCTTAGAGACTAAAATTAATTGATTCTAAGACACTGTGATACTAATTTTTACATATTTTGTTTGTTAGATAATCATAAAATTAAAAAAAAAAAACCAAACACAACATTTTATCAAGATTAAGGTTCTCCAAATTAAAGTTATATATTAATTTTAAACAATAAAGGTTACAAACTTAAAAAAAAAATTCATTGATATTATATAAGTTCTCTGACTAGATCTATTGTCCATAAAAAATACAGTAAGATTTATATACTGCTCCCTACACAGGAAATAACCTTAATCATATTTTTTAAAGACAATTAAGAGATACCTATTTAAAGGATAATATTCTAAAATATAGATTTTGGGATCGCCTTAACCATGCATTATTTGCCCTTAATTTTCTTACCCTAGACAGTGAAGGCCATTCGGCCGCAGACAGACACTGGCATCCCTAGTCCAATTCTGTTCGCCCACCTGTAATGTGGCGCGATCCCCTTACAAATAAATGGAAAGGCCCAGATCCTGTTCTCATCTGGGGACGAGACTCAGCTTGTGTTTTGGACCAAGAGCAAGCAGCCCCAAGATGGTTACCAGAACGCCTGGTTAAACAGGTTAATGACTTATCTCAACCCAGGGACGGAGACCCTCCCCCTGAGGACAAATTTTCCTCTTTTGCAGATGCAGCCAACAATCTGTGTGAGGATCCTGCTTAAGGCACTTCTGCTGAACAGGTTTGTATACGGAGGCCTTAGCCCTCCACCTTCCAACATCAGGGAGTACCTTTTTGGCCCCCCCTGCGAATGCAGGGGAGGATCTTGGACTCAGGCTCCCACTAGTTGGACCCAGATTGCTGACTGCTTGACTAAGGTGGCTTACCTCCATGCCGAGGTTGAGTTCATCAGCCTGAATGGGTATGTGTTAACAAGCCAAAGATTATTCCCCCCAGTACAAGTAAAGCTCTCCAAAATTGTTCTGCAACTTGTATGCATACCCAGGCGATGCATGTCTCTTGTTATGCGTCAGCCTCAATTTGTGTTAACAAGCAGGGAGAACAATTTTTTGAAGCCACCCTAACTAAAACTCATGCAGCAGAGGGGACCACTATTCATTATACCCCCCTCCTCTTTGACCGGGGAGGAGAAGGCATATATACCAAGTTACAGTCAGCTGGGTGCCAAGGCACTGTCAGTAAACCCTCCTGCTGGCCCATTAAGGCCCCTACAGGGGTCTCTGATGGTGGAGGACCCACTGATGCTGTGAAGCATCTTCAGATAATCAAACTTTTGAAACCCCAAATCCCTGAGCTCACATATCACCCCTTAATGCTGCCTAAATCCCAGCTCCCAGATTTAGATACCAATACATTAGATATTTTGGAAACTACCTTCTCCTTGCTTAATAATTCCAACCCCACCCTTGCTGGTGATTGCTGGCTCTGCATGACAACAGGGGCAATCATGCCTATGGCAGTCCCTATTAATTCTATCATAGACAGTGATAATACATGCCAACCTGGATTTCCTTTTAAAGTACAGCCTATAGGCACTTTTACATCATGTCTTTTAGGCGCGATGCAGAATAATACCTATGATATTGATGTTGGAGTTACTTCCTTTGGAAATTGCTCAACAGTAAAAAATTATTCCTCACCCACCCCATCTCTTTGTCCCCCCAATGGCACAGTTTTTATGTGTGGAGGAAACTCAGCCTTCCCCAGGCTTCCAGCGAATTGGACCGGTGGCTGTGTTCTTGCCTTATTACTCCCTGATATAACTATTGTCCCAGGAGATGAACCTCTACCCATTCCTAGCCTAGACACCTTAGTCAAAAGACACAGGCGGGCAATACAGGCCTTACCACTCCTTGCCAGCCTTGGAATAACAGCTGCTGTGGGCACAGGTACAGCTGGCTTAGGCACGGCTATACACTCTTACCGTCGCCTATCTCAACAACTTATAGATGATGTACAAACTCTATCAGGAACTATTAAAGATTTACAGGACCAAATAGACTCCCTGGCAGAAGTGGTCCTTCAAAACAGACGAGGCTTAGATTTGCTGACAGCTAACCAGGGAGGTATTTGCTTGGCCTTAGGGGAAAGATGCTGCTTTTATGCCAATAAATCAGGCATAGTACACACTAAAATTAAGCAGCTTCAAGAAGATCTAGAAAAGAGATGAAGGGAACTATTTGAAAATCCCCTCTGGACTGGGCTTAATGGATTTTTACCCTACCTTCTTCCCTTATTAGGCCCTTTGTTGGGTTTGCTTTTAATGGTGTCCATAGGACCCTGCATTATAAACAGGCTGGTACAATTTATTAAAGAACAGATTAATATTTTGGCCTCTAAGCCCATACAGGTCCACTATCACCGTTTGGAGATGGAAGACCGCGCTGCCAACATTTAAAAGGATGTTCTACCCTTCTTTCAGGCTTATTTCTTAAGTTTACAACCCCACAGATCTCTCTTTCTTATATAAAAGTATAAGTAACAGCTCTGACCAACCATCTTCTGCCCTTGCCATAAGGGTTCGCTCCTCCATGGGCCCCTCCGCTTGGGGGAGGATGCACCCATGGAGTGAGGACGTTAGGCCATAATGACAGAGGGTGCAGGAAGGACTGCAGGAGGATGGATCCACGGATCCCAAAACCCAAGACCTCTGAGTGACACGCTCTGGTGCATGGCGGTTGGCATGCTCCCCCCTCAAAGCCGTCTCCTCCAAAAACATGCCAAGGCCACCACGAAATCTCCTAGTGAAGATGCTCGCTCAGATCAGGAGATATTCTAAGGCCTTCTAGAGGAACAGAGCCTCTATCACCCCCTAAAAACATGGCCGGTAAGGTATGGTCAAATATTTTATATAAGAAAGTGGGAGATGTCAGGGACTAGAAGGAAATTCTCCTTCAAAGATTAGCCTGACAGCCCCCTGGGAGACATCCTGCCTGGGAGGCATCCTGCAGCTACTTATCTCACCTGAGACATCCTGAGGCCACCTATCTTCCTGAAACCTATCTTCCTGAAACATCCTGCGGTTATCTCACCTTGTGCAGACATCCAGCAACTGCCGATAAGAGAGCTTCCCCATTCCCACCATATAAATACCCCTGTGTGAACAATAAAAGTTTGCAGCTTGATCAGAACTTTTGTCTTGCTGTCATCCTTTCGTGTCTCTTGTCCCTTCATTCCTCCCCATCTAGGTTCGCTGCCCACGTTGATGTGTCCTGCCGGACGGGACAATGTGACATTAGTATATGAACATTTTACCTCACTTTTGAAATTTGAATTTCTATGATGTTAGTGACTCACACATCCCTGTGCTCTTGCTCAGGTCACTGTTCCAACCCTACTATTTCCTCTCTTGACTTCAATACCACACAAAATTTGAATTCCAACGGTGAAAGGAAAAGGCTTTAATCATGTTGTAAATTTTAATAAAAGAAAAATCACAATTATGAATAGATCAAAAGGTACACAGAATACGATAATTAGCCACAGAATAGGATAAATTTAAAAAGGAGATTTATCTCACTGAAAAGTGTTCAGTCATTTATGAGAGGAAGAGAAAGGAAGGAGTGGTGGGCACTGCAGAGACCTCAGGCCCCAAATGTCCAGGTGCTGGGAAAGAGAACAAAATCTTGGGGCATCATAATTTTACAAAGAAAGTGGCAAAAAGTACTAATATCCACTTTCCATTGGGGAAAAACAGAACCAGGAGGAAGTTGTGAGGTGAGACCACCCGAAGCTCTCCACTCTCACTCTCTCCCCTTCTAGTTCCTGTGTCCTCTCATGTTTTAAGAGACCTGCAACTTTGAGAAGCATGAGGGCTCTCTGCTGCTCAGCACGAGAAGTAGAGACACTGCACCCCCTGTTCACTAGACTTAAGAAGTACACAGCTTCATCTGGGGTCCTAGCAAGTTCTTCCCAAGAATTCTTTTCTCCAGAGTAAATGGAGCCCATCTTTGGCCACTGAGTCCTCATCCTATATAATCAATGAGTTTATACATTTGTTCCTATAATAATGTCTTAGCAATGTGTTAATGTTCCACCCTGGAGACATGCAAGAATCTTACACAAAATAGTTGAAATGAGATCCCTGGCTTTTCCTGTTAGCCAAGTACAATGTTGTTTATTAAACACAGGATATAAAAGTGATATGAAAGTGATTCTCAAACAAAGGCTGAATCAGGTATCAGGATCTTTAAGCTACAGTCAAGACCTTAGGTCTGCCCAGCTGGGTTTGGTTCTAGACTTGGAGGTGAGTCAGAGAAGGTCTCAGAGTTCAGGTCCTTCTAGTTCCTTCTTTCTCTTTCCCCTCTCCCAGCTCCTCTTTGACACTCGTATCTTTTAAAATTCCAAGAAACCCTTCTGATACTCACCACTCCAGTAGGTGTGTATTCAGATTTTGTGGAAGGGGAAGTTCTAGTAATTGGGGTGGGCTAGTGAAATCTATTTAAGGAAGACTGAAAAACCTCAAGTATCCAAGTTACATGACTAGGGAACTTCTCAGAAGCTCTGAGGGTACAGTAGCTTTATGAGATTGGTGAATTTTATAGTAAACCTTCTCCTACTGCATTCTCTAAATGTTAAACTATCTGAATGTTCATTTCCCATTCATGGTCAGAGGCCTAGTCTTTTTTAAGATTAGGGGTGAGTTTGGTGGCCTTGGGGAAGGCTTGGACAACACCCCTGGTGTGGGGCTGGCAGAAAATGCCAATTTTCTGATCTGAGAAACACGCTTGCACTTGGGGGGATAAAGGAACTGATGGAGATGAAGAAGGCAACTATTTTAAGACCCCTCAGAACTTTGTTTCAGTTGGAAACTGCCATCAGGCTACTCGATATGGACCCTACTTAGCAAAGACTCATTCCCCTGGTGCTTCATCCTCCTCACACTGCCTCGAGGTGCTCGAATCTTGCTGCCCACTAGGTGGTGCCAGAAGGTCGCAAACCCCTGGATTCCTTTTAGGAAAAGCCTGCCTAAAAGCATGCCTAAAGGAGTGCTTCCTCTTTTTTTCCTTTAGCTACTGAAGAGTGCTGCTGAAGCCTCCTTGGGCCCCTGTGGGGAGAAAACCCAATTGCAGCAGGCATCAGAGTGGTCGACAGGTAAACTGAGGCAAGAGAAACTGGAGAACACAGCTTAAAAGAGCTGTGCTTAGGAAGGTGGTGGGGGCAGGGGTAAAGCCCTCTCTGCTGCCCAGGCTTACACCTGAAGTCCCAGGGCCGCCAGGCTGTCATCACAGGCGCCCACCCTGAGCATAGTCCCTTCACCTCTTGGGGCCTCTGTATGGGAAAGGCGGGTTTCAGCTTCTCTGAGATGGGACTCCTCTCAGTGTGATTGGGCTCCCCATTCACCAGGAGAACTTCTGCTCCTTTACTAGGGCCGCCCACCTGCTTACCCAATACCTGCCCTGCTAGCAAAGTGTCCAGGTGCACCCACTCCTGCCTGGTCAGGGGAGGCAGGAGTGAAGTACTTCACTGGCTTCCCAGATGCCAATGGCAGTCTCTCAGCTGAACCTGCCTAGAACTCATGAAATCTGTGGAAGTCATGGATTCACTATTCGGAAGCTGGGGAGAGAAGGTGTCACCTGAAAAACAAGATGACAGCCTTGTCATCACTGAGGGTAAGAAGTAGATGTCAGGGTTCCAGTCTTTTCTTCTCTCCAACTTATGCAGACATGTGACAGAGCGGGAGCTCACGGGAGGTAGTTGCTGGTAAATGAGCCAGTGTTAAACCTATATAACAGCACAACCCTGTAGCAAGTGTTGGACTCAGTCTGTGTGCCAGCATAGGAAAAACAGAATCATAACTGAATGTGAGATCGTCCTTGCCTGTGCTATCATTTAATCCTCTTTGGGAATAAATCTGTTATCCTAGGTATCAAGTCAGAAAATGTGCTCACAGAAGTTAATTAAAATTCACCAAAAATACTACAACATACACCCCAACCAATGTCTTAATCTTTCAACTTGGTTTCTGGGGCTTCTTTTGTGTGTGGGGGGGGAGGCAGGGAAGGGGGAGAGATTTCTCCCCATATCATTCTGTTGCTGGGAAAGGCTGAGAACACCACTCCAAGAAAATAGAGTGAGTTCTGAGTCTCTTTACTCCCACCATGTTTCCCAACTTTTTCCTTTTATACCATTGTTTCCTATGTTCCTTTTCCTAGAAGTTCCCACAACTCTCCTACAAGGTTAGCTTCTCTTCCTATGTTCCTAAACATCCAGGCTGGAGACAGGCCTGGAGCTAAGACAACACCAGTCCCTGACTGCCTCCCCCACTCCATCCCTACCCATCCTCAGAAGGCTTAATTAGGGCCCTCCCCACCCCCCACCCCCCACCCCCACACACACAAACATACAGACACCTGTCAGGATGACCAATGACTGGGAGAAGAGGGCTGATCTCAACTCCCAACTTGCTTTTGCATCTCGGCTCACTCCCCTATCTGTTCCTTGGTAAAGAATAAAAAGCTGCTACAGTTGAGTTCTGATCACTAGAACTACAGACCTAATGACCTCATTTAAATCCAGGGCCTCACCTCATTCCCAGGTTCTTTCCTTCCTTGGATTTGTATTAGAAATAAGATAATGAATGGGGAGCCAGTAGTGTAATATAGAACAAGAATCCTTGGAATATCATCCACTGCTTCCAATGGCACCATCAGAAACAAAGACTCTGAAAGGGCATCCTGATCCCTTCCAGGAAATTAATGATATTTCAAGAGATGATGGTGGTAAGGGAGTAGCAGCCTGAAAGCAGAACTCTATGTGTGGTGATATTCCATTTTTTCCTAGAAGTTAGCACATACGGTTATATGACTTGTTAGTGTGTGGGAACCAATGGATACAGATGATCCTGACAAGAGAACTGAAAGGCTAATTTTTGACCCTCAGCGATTTGAAAAACACATGGTAGACTGGCCATGCTCAACATTTTGGTTTTACTGGTTTGTGTCACAAGAATGCAGATGCAACAAGATAAGAGTCCCTTAGAATGAAGGGAAAATATATAGATGTGAATTATGTAAAAGAAATTGATATGGATGGGCACAGTGACACACCAGCTTATTATTCCAGCTGTTGGCAAGAACGAGGTAGAATCATGGCAAGTTCCTCGCCAGCCTGGAACTTGCCTCAAAATTAAAAGGGGCAGCAGCTAGATGTGTGAGTCAGTGGTAGAGCACCGCTGAGTCCAATTCCCAGTACTACAAATACATATAAAGACAAGTGGTCGGGGTTGAGGTTATGGCTCATCAGTAGAGCACTTACCTAGCATGTGTGAGGCCCTGGGTTCGATCCTCAGCACCACATAAAAATAAATAAATACAATAAAGGTATTGTGTCTGAATACAACTAAGAAATCAATATTTTAAAAAAACCAGGACAATTGGTCCCATAATAATTTTTAATAACATAAAGGTGACTATTGTCACTTCAATAAGAAGAAACAAGGCAGATGGGTATAGAAGGAAACTCCAGTGGGCTGCAGAGCCTCAAAGTTGGAAGGAAGCCAGCCTTGAGTTGATAGTCAGCCAATTTGGGATAATGAATTAAGCCTTTGTAAGAGCAGAGATACATGCCCTGAGGAAGTGCTATGAACGTGGGATATCACATATGTAAAGGAAGCAGAGAGACTGGCATTTCATGATAAGTAAGCTATTGTTAAAAATTTTAACCATAATCTAATTAACAACTGATAACAATTGGATTTATTATAATTGCACACAGCCCAACCAAGGAAGGTGTGAATCTGCAGGACTCCTTTGTGGGGCTGGCGGCAGACCTGATAGGTGCTTATACAGAAGTCTCCAATCCTACCCATAAAGGAAGTCATTTCTGTGACTTTTAGGATCCTGCTCAGCAACCCTCAGGTAAGTGGATTGGTTCTTGCCTGCTCAAGGCTTTCCCAAGGTGGGGACTTTCCTCCCACACTTTGGTCTCTTTCCAGGTGGAACCCTAGGACGGCAGAATTCTGCACCTACACCCACAGGAAAGAAAAAAAAAATTAGTTTTATTCATCTTTTGTTGTTGTTGTTGTTGTGCTTTGAAAATTCATTTATTGACACATTTTTACAACAAACATTGAATGGGGTTCATGTTATATCCTTGTTCAAACAGAGTGCATTGGTCACCTCCAACAACTAGTCTCCCATCCTCTCCCCACCCCTTCCTAGACTCCAATAATTCCTACTATGCATTCAAGTAATCTTTGTTGTTATAAAATTCCACATTTGAGAGAGAACATGCCATTCTCGTAGCTCTTTTCATAATGACTGGCCCAGGTAAGCACTTGTATATGCTTAAGTGAATAATAATGCAGAGTTGATGACACTGAAGGTAAAAGGACCATTAAACAGAATAGACTGTGTTCCTATAAGATGTAAATATAAGTATGCTTCTGACAATTTTTTAATAACCAATTTCTGATAACCAGGAAACAGTGGATCATACCTACAATCAAACCTATTTGGGAGCCTGAGGTGGGAGGATTTCAAGTAGTAGAAAGCCTGGGAAATTTAGGAAGACCCTGTCTCAAAAAGAAAACACCAATCAAGTGTCTCTGGTAGAAGAAGGTGAAAAATCCTTTTATGTTAGGGAGATTTTTAAAGGGCTACATTTATGCATTTGTCCTTCATTGGGGTTATGCTTCTAGGATGATAATTTACAAAGGTTATTTGTTGTATTATGTCTCAGGAACTGTAGTGACTTTGCTCCTATTTTCTTTTTTCTTCTTCAGTTGGGAATTGAAGCCAGGTCACTAGAACAAAGCTACATCTCCAGCCTCTTTTATCACTTTGAGACAGGGTCTCCTTCAGTTACTCAGCCTGACCTCAAATGTTCACTCCTACCTCAGCCTCCTCATTGCTGGGATTACAGGTGTGTGTGACAACTGTGCCTGACTGACCCACACATACTTAACATCCTGAAACCTACTTTTTAAAATGAACAATTTTGTTCTCACTTCACAAATTGGACAATGACTATCAGCTGTGGCTTAGAAAATTTAAATGACACTTCAATCTATTAAAAGTTGAGATAAGAATTTTAATCTGAAACATATTTGTTTATTTCATATTTAAAGTCTATAGCTTCCCATCCCTCTTCCCCCCTTCCCCTTAGTCCTTATAATTTAGGAATTCATCAGTAGAGAAACAAAACAGTTAGCTGAGAATTCCAGTCAAGAGTGGAGAATTGATCTCCATCTTCTCTCCAAACAGTCCACTCTATGGAGAACTCACCTGCAGCTTTACCTATGGTTTGACTTGGGATAATGAATTAAGCCTTTGTAGAAGCAGAGGCACATGCTCTGAAGAAGCACTGTGAACACAGGATATCACATATACACAGGAAACAGAGAGTCTGGTATTTCATAATAAGTAAGCCTTTGAGAAATATATTGACCTGAATCTAATTAATAACTGATACCAGTTAGATTTTTTATAATTGCATCCAAGATGATTGCTTTTCTTTTTTCATTTGTTCTTCCTACATATATAGGACAGTAGAGTGAAGATGCTTGCTTTTCAACTGAAGTTCCTCAGATCCAACCTTGTGAAGCAATTTGCCTCCAGGAGTACCATTATCACCCAACGTAATGAACTCTACTTTGAGATTGTGCAAGAGTGCCATCAGTATACACCAAATGCTGAGCAGTCACTCAACCCTTTGCCTCCTCTCTCAGCCCTGCCACTGCTTTTTCTGACCTAGAGGCCAAAGTCATGGACCAGTCACTCCTGTGTGAAGCAGTCTCTGGAATCTGCAGAGATGAATACTAAGATCCCAGTTGCCTTTGTCACTGATATTAGAAGATTCTGGACCAAGGGTACTCCCTGGTGGGGTAGCCTACATTTCCACTGGGAAATGCTCTCTAGGCCATGGGGGCTGCTATATTGGGCCTGCCCTCCACACAGATACTTGCCTAGAGCCCAGGCACCATAGTTTTTTTTCTGCCTCCCTGCCTGGAACCCTATGCCCATGACACAGAAGAAATCAAATTCAGCCTCAGGAGAGTGCCATGCTGCAAAGCAACCAGACAGTTGCCTGCCCTGGCAGCTTCTCTTGATCAAATCCATGTAGTCCTGTTGACAGGCTCCCCAGAAACAGGCAGACCTTTAACCCTGATCCATGACCACTGAGTCCTAGGAGTACTGAGTGTTCAGATTGGTAGATTTTATTTCTACTTCTGTTCCAGAAAAATGAAAGACTGATCACTTACCAAAGTCTCCTTGTTTACTTATTACTAGGCAATTGATGTTGTTGTACAGGCCCTCATGAATATTTGGTTCCCTTGCTCAGCAGCAGACAGAATGAAGAGAGAAGAGAGGATGGAGGCGTGCTGCATGGGGTGGGAGACAGAGGTCTGATTCTGAGCTGTGCTGTGGACTGGACATCAGAGCCTTAGAGAAGGTCTCCTTTCGTGGACAGAGGTGTGGAAAGTATCCATGGAGAGCAATGCAAAGGAGCCCCAAATCATGACCTCAAATCTATCCAAGTTTAGGAAAGAACATAGGGGATGGCAGGAGTTTCGTACATGGGAAATGTGTCTCCTTGGACAGTATTTTTATTCTGCATCTACCTAAGGATGGGCCTGCAGTTTCTAAGACTCCACACAGCTGTCCCTGTCCAGCACAGCCTCTCCCAGACACTGGCCTCTCTCAGACCTGTGTCACTCAGATCCAGTTTAATACCCACTAGGAAGAGGAGGTCCTGGAAGGCAGAATGTCTGCCTCTGGTCACAGGATCCCTATGGTAATGCAATTAACATATAAAGAAAATGTACAAATGTCTCTATTTAAACAATTTATTTCTTGGTGGAAAGGCTTATACAAAAGAAAATCTGTAAAAAATTGCCGCAGTCTGGCTGGGCACACAATCACGAGCCACCACACAGCTTGTAGATTCAAACAGCAACTCTTTATTCCCGAACTCACACCAGCCGTCTACAATCACGTTCTGGGGAAGTCCACGTTCTCTGCCCAAATCCACCTCCACTGGGCTTCTATCTCCAAAATATACTGTCTGAATCCCGTGAGAACTCAAGGGGAACTCAGGCAGCAGGATACGCCCTATTCCCAGGAGGAATAATCTTAAACCTTAAACCTGGAACCTAAACTGGGAACGCCCTAAACACGATTATCTTAAAACCGGGAACACCCTAATCTGCCTTGGTCCTTGAGCAAGGTCACCTACATTCAATGTCGCTGCAACATGTCAGCAACATGGGGTACGCTGGCAAGGAAATTGTCATACCTACTTGGCTAATGGCTCCCAGCAAAAAATCAAGATAAAATTTTGAAAAACATGTTTTCTTTTACCTGTATTTTTGCTCAAATAAAAATTATGTGAAACTAACCTAATAAAGACATCCTAAAAGCAAAAGATTTTAAATAGTTTTTTATGGAGAATATATATTTTTTTTTCAGTTGTAGAAGACTGAACACCTTTATTTATCTCTCTGTGTTGCTGAGAATCAAACCCAGAGCCCCACACATCCTAGGTGAGCATTGTACCTCTGAGCCACAACCCCAGCCTAAGAGGAAATCTATTATTTATGGATAAAGCCTAATTCCATTCTTTGGGGTTGTTAAAAATAAAAGAGATTATAATAAGCTCAAGGGCAAGAAGTGAAATGTAAAGGCACGCTTGTTTTCCTTCTGTCTGTTTAAACACACAGTTTAAACACAAGGGATAAAGATAATAGCAATCTGATCAAAAAGCAAAAGCAGATTTCAGACTGAACATCAGAGAATGTCTCTCAAAATCACACAGCAACTGGCCCATAGAGAAAAACTTTCAGAAATTAGAAAAGACTGGAGCAGGCAGCCTTCAGCACCAGAGCAAACCTCTACAGAGCCACAAAGCCCCTGGCAAATGTCAGAATACTGGGGCATTCCAAGTGTTTGTGGGGAATGTATGCAGGTAGCACTGCAGGCCACTATTGTTGGAAAGTAAATGCTGTGTTCACCCTAAAGAACAATCTGCAATGCTCAGTCAAACTCAGGTTACACTCTTTTGAAGGAACAATTGTATTTATGTGCACCTGCCCTAGAGAAATTCTCCCACAGGTTTATAGGGACAATTATGTGTAGTGATCAGGGATACAGCAATATGAATGTCCACTGCAGGACAGTGGAGATGTAGGGTGTGCTAAGGCACATCAGAGGCTACCATGTCAGAGTTTGAAGAAGCAGATGAAATGTACATGGAAGGATCTTAGTAACTTGCGAATGGGGTCTTTGAGTGCAGGTTAGTGTTGAGCGCTTGTCTGGCATGCATAAGGCCCTGGGGTCCATCCCCCAATGCCTCTCTCAGACAAACAAATAAATAAATAAAATGAAACAACAATAACAAGAAAAAAAAAAAAAACAGGAAAGGTTAAAATTTCTTCTAAATAAAATTAGGTATGTCCCCTGAAACTTTTTACATCAATTGAAAATATAATCAACCTGAAGAATGAATCACTCCTCTACCTATACTTTGTCCATGGTGATCTGTGAAAATGATTCAGTATTGTCTTGATACACAAAACTCCACAAAATCTCACAAATCAAGAGGTTCAAATATTTGTGCTCACTTTTAAAACACAGAGAAACTGTCAAGGCCATCAAGGATATGCATATTCAAAGGACCACCAAGTATCTAAAGGATGTCACTTTAGAGAAGCAATGTGGCTGGGCATAGTGATTCCTGCTTGTAATCCCAGAAGCTCCAGAGACTGAGACAGGAGGATCCCCAAATCTAGGTCACCCTCAGTAATTTGTGAGGCCTTATTCAACATTATGAGACCCTGTCTCGAAATAGAAAATTAAAAAGGACCTGGGGATGGACTCAGTAGTAATTACTCCTGGATTCAGTCATCAATAATCAACCACTGTTAAAATGTGGGAGTTGATAGGTGTGTCTAGGCCAAACTGTGGGACCCGCATGGATTCATAGACCAAACAAAGTGCTGAATTTTGGCAGACATGCTTAAATATGACAAACATAAAGCTGAACTTGAGGGTTTAGATGTGGATTTTCTGTTCATTGAATGTTTCCAGGATGAACAAAGCACTCAAGATACACTGCCACACTTACAGAGCTCATGGCCAGAGTAACCCATACATGAACTCCCCCTGCCACATTCAGATATGAGCCTTAATTAATAAGAACATTTTTTTTTCCTAAACAAAAAGAAGAAAATGCACTCATGTATGCTTTGTGCTTGCCCTTGTAATGCCAGATTCCTGGGACCCCAATAGACCTCCAGGAGCCAAATCCGATGCATTCACACAAGAGTCTTTATTGCAAGATCGAGCCTGGATTCACAACCATTTCCTATGCAGTGGTCTCAGGGAGTGAGTCTTGGTCCTTTGTTCAGTGAGATTTTATAGGTTTTGGGGGGATACTCTATGCATCACAACATCACACAGCAAATCATTCCCTACCTCAGGAGAACCAAACAACAACTCTTAACATTAATTAGCACATTCATTGGCAAAAACAAGTTGGGTAGGGGTGATTGGTTAGTACAAGAGGGGGATTCCTTTGAACTTATTGGTTTAAGCCACGAGGGGTGTACTTGCTAAACTACATGGTTTCCCAACATGTTATCAACCACCATAAACTACTGGGGGTTCAACTGGCATCCCAGGTATTCTCCCTGTCTCATGCTGATTGGTGCTTGCTAGGGGGTTGCTATGGGTCTTCACCTAGCCTAACTGAGTCAGGGACACCTAGCACCTGCCACAGATCTCTCCTGTTGTTTGCAAATAACTCAGCAGGGTGGGTTATGTGCCCAAAGGCTCTGTGGGTTTTACCAAGGACAAGGGTCACGCCCCCTTCCATAGGACAGGCCTTGAGGTAGAAGCTGCTGTTTATTTTCAAAAATGGAGTCACATCAGTTTCTCACCCTTGCTGAGCCTGGCTTGAGCTCAAGATCCTCCTGCTTCAGTCTCCCAAGCCACTGGGATTACAAGGGTGCACCACCAAGCCTGGCTATGGCTAACTTGTCTATGTTTATCTGAAATGGGGAAAGAATTTTTACAGTGAATTGAGACTATCAAGAACTAGAGCCTCTCTTCTATCCCATCCCATCCACCCACCCTTTCCTTAATTCATTCAAAACCAAGGAATTTCAATAATGCCTTCAGCATTGGTCCATTTGCATCTTAATCTTATCAGGGTCTTCAGTCAATTTGTGATACAAAGGAAGGTCCCTCCCACTTGATTGGTGAGGCTTCTGAGGTCAGTTACTAGAAGCCCCACTACTGCAATGGTGCAGTCCATACCAGACTAATTCATTTGCTTCTTTTCCTAGACCAGGTACACACCTTCACCTGGTAGGGAAACTGAAATTATGGCAGTCTGTCAACCTCAGGATCGCTGACTCCCAGGAGGGCATGTCCAGAGACCAACATGCCACCAGGCCTGAACCCAGGCCAGGGCACTGGATAATTTTCCTGCACTGAGCCACCACTCCTGCCAGTGTCCCCAGAGCTGCAGAGATGTCAATTTTCCAGTTAGCCAACTGCCTCACTGGCCTTACACAGAGCAGGGAGCTAGCTGTCTTTGGGGAACTAACAGAATGTGTTGTTACACAGGAGCAGGGAGTTGAGATGGACCAGCACCGAGTTCAAGACCATCCAGCAGCCAATGGCTGAAACCTCTCAGGAGCTCTAGTCACCTCAAGAAGAGGCAAGCACTATGGTCAGGGGGGCCCAATGGGCCCTGAACATCTCAGGAAGTGCCAGTGGCTGGGCAATTGGACGGACACACACTCAGGCTGTCTCCTAGAGCCCAGGTCACCCCCTAAGCTGCTGAAAACCCAAGCTTACATCACAGAGGAAACTAGAAGGAAAAAAACAAAAAAAGAGCCTTGAGGATGCCTTGCAGTACAATGCCCTTCAGCCAATGCCCTACAAGGAGCCAGAAGGACTCCAGTGGGGACCCTCATACTGTCCCTGTAGACTCATGAGCTGGGACTGTGCCCTGAATGCCTAGGAGCCTTGAAGTCTTGGCTGTGGTGATCAGTCTTTATTTTGTTCCTTCACTCTTGAATGATTTACAGGTTCTTGAATAAGAAAAACTCTTTGTGTAATTAATTTGATAAGGAACTCTTCTTTTAGATGGACGGAGAATTCTCATAGTTTCTAATCTGATTGAATTTTTCATGATGATTAAAGGCATTTCTTTATTCACTGCTTGTCTATTGATTCTGAGGAGGTGAGTCAGAGTGGAAAGATGTATAGGTGGGTCTGGGGTAAGAAGAAGATAATTACCCAGGTCAGAGCTGTGGGCTGAACCAGGGGCATCTCTGGAGATGTCAGGTTAGTGTGCTAACAGAATGTGTATTTGGGTGGCCACTTGCTGCTGTTTCTTCAAAACTGAATGTGACCTTCAGAGGAGGGGAGAGAATCAGCATTAAACAGTATCCTTTAAATGGTCTACAGTTACTTTCTTATTAAATAGGAAAGCACACCAAAATGAAATCTCTAGTTTGGGCCTTCTGAGTTGACAACCATGGGATCCAGGACATCAGCTCTAGGTCAGACATGTTCAGGTACTTACAAAATCCTGCACAAGTGGGCTGTGTCCAGCATCAGAGACTTCACAGATTGTAATTGAAGATCCCCCAAAAGTGAAGGCTTGTGGGTGGGGTCACATGGCAAATGTCAGTTTGCTCAGGTTGTTTTAGCAAACTATCATCAGCAGGGTGCCATGTTGTTTACTAGTAATCCAAGCTACACAGAAGGCTCAGACTGGACCATTGCTTGAGCTCAGGACTTTGAAGTCACCCTGGACAACAGAGCAATGTCCTGTCTCAAAAAAAATAAAAAGATAAATTACTATACACTGGGCTGAGCTTCAAGGGATATAAATACCTTCATTAACATGGTCATGGACTTTTAAACTTTTCTGTTCTTTGAAATCCAGTAGGTTTTAAATTGAAGGCATTTGGATTTAGAGGGGCTTAGGTGCTAGGTCCCACTGAATCAGACCGATTTGTCTTGTTTTTCTCATCAGTTTAATTGCATGTCAATGGTCCATGGCATGGAATTGGAGTAGAGGGTCAAAGAGGAGTTGGAGTGTTTTTGTGGTTCAGATATACAGACAGGATACCAATGGGATCATCCTTTCTTCTAAAAACCTAAAGTCTAAATCAGCTTTTATTACTCAGCAATAAAAGAGAATAAAATCATGGCATTTGCAGGCATATGGATGGAATTAGAGAAGATAATGCTAAGTGAAGTTAGCCAATTCCAAAAAAACAAATGCCATATGTTTTCCTTGATATAGGAAGGCTGATTTATAGTGGGATAGGAGGAATAGAAGAACTCTACATAGGGCACAGGGGTTGGAGGGAAAGGGAGAGGGCATGGGGTTAGAAATTATGGTGGAACGTGATGATCATTATTATCCAAATTACATGTATGAAGTCATGAATTGGTGTGAATACACATTGTATACAAGCAGAGATATGAAAATTTGTGCTCTATGTATGTAATTTGTTTAATTTTGTTTAAAATTGAAAGAAAAAAATTAGTTCTCATGGATAATATAACATCTGATATATAATATCAACATATTATGGTAAAACCATAGTGAGAGATTATAATTTTTAAATTTAATGTATTGATTGAGTTTTCAGTTCAGGAAAGTGTGCCACGGGCCAAGGGTCAGGGTGGGTCTCTGCAAGGGGCAGAGGGCCACAGGTTATGTTTCATTTCGCCAGCCTCAGGAAGGCTCAGCCTTTGACAAGTAGCACAGGGAGAGGCTAAGAGCTTTGGTCCAAGCTGGTGAAAGCACCAAGAAGAGAGTTATCTCCTGATTTAACTTCCACTTAACTTTACTATGACATCTTTACTTGCCTTAACTACTCTTTGTATTATTATTATTAATAATAATATCTTTATTTTTATTTATTTATTTTTATATGGTGCTGAGGCTCGAACCGAGGGCTTCATGCATGAGAGGTAAGTAATCTACCACTGAGCCTCAACCCCAGCCTATTCTTTGTATTATTTAAAAGTTTGTCATTTAATAATCTTTAGTAACTTTTGCATCTATTCATAATTTAATAAAGTTCTTATGTAATTATCTTTGATATCATTTGTACCCATTGTGCAAACTCAAATCTCACTATATTTTTGTAGTTTTTGTGACTCTTATTAAATATCTAACTAAAAAAAAATTCATTTCTTAAATTGCATTTCACTAGAATAATTTCCAGAAAGAAAGAAAAGAGAGTGAAAGTGAAAGATGTGAGACTAGAGAATTGGTGTTACCAAATATTTTTCTGATTAAAGGTCCTACAGAAAATCTACAAAATTGTGTAACATCATTATCTTTGTTTAGACATTTAAAATCTACATGATTCCAGTTCAACAGGGAGCCTTGTTTTCACTACTATTAAAACGTACATACATGTTAAATCATACTGCTCACTACCTCTTGGAATTATAAGGACATTTAATATGTCCTAGAAGCTCCATACAATTTATTGCCCTTCGGATTCTAAGGGTTACCTTAGTTCTAACCAAGTGGATGATTTTTATCTTGTACTAGGAAAGAACACTATATTTTCCTTAATAGAGTTTCTTGTTTCTGCAAATGAATCTGTGGAATAAATTCATAAAAGTGAAATTCCTGTATCAAAATAGTATATTTAAAATTGATAAAACACGTGGATATGTTGCATGTTCCAGGAGCCTACCGAATTCATTCAAACAACAGTATTGAGAAAGGTCCTTCTCCCAACAATTTTTAAAATTCTTTTCTTAGTGATACACAACATCTTTATTTTGTTTATTTGTTTTTAGGTGGTGCTGAGGATCGAAGCCCATGCTTCACAGGTGCCAGGCAAGTGCTCTGACCCTGAGCCACAACCCCAGCCCTTAGACCTTTTAATAACATGGATTATAATGAAAATTCTTTCTTCTTTTTATATAGCAGGAATCAAATCCAGGGACTCACGCATGCTAGGCAAGTGCTCCACCACTGACCTTCATCCCTGGACCTTGTAATAAAAGTTTTGAATACTTTTTAATATGCCATTTAAATATGTACTTCTTTTAATTTGTGTCTAATATTAGTGAAGCCATGATTATGTTTCCTAGTACAGAAGTGTTTAGTATTGTGTATTTATCCGTGGGAATTTGAAAAGAGTTCCATAATTTTAATGACTTTTCTAATTGATTTTTGGTGAATGATATTGATAATATCTGTCAATAATTCGTACTTTCAAAAGTTTACAACATCCCGTCTTATGTACTTTGTTTCCTCTTTGCCTTTTTTACATACAATTGTTTTGCCCCTACTCTCACCCAATATGTTCTCTTGATGAATCTTCAATTATGATTCTAATCTTTGACCTCATAACATCTCTTTATGGCTCCACTTAGCACCATAACAGTCAAGAACTCTGGATACCAGTGTAATCTGAACTCTCCTTTCCAGATTCCGGATTCACACTGCCCCCAAGCATCATTACTTTTCTGCTTCAGGAGAAACACTCATGTAGTTTTAAGGCAAGAACATGTCAGCAGTCAGAATTAGATAAACTTTGGTAAGGAAAGGACATCACTGAGTATAGCTCTGGAGTGCCAGAAGAAAAGATTCAGGAAGAAGAAACTACCTAGAGGTCCAGGAAAAAGTAAGTGTCTGGAGCTGCATTGGCAATAGAAGTCACAGTAGTCATCCTGGAGCTTGTGATATATCAAAGTTGTGTGCAGTATCTGAAAAACAAACAGAGGGAGGGAGAGAGAGGGAGAGGGGGAGGGAGTGGGAGAGGGAGAGAGAGAGAGTGAGAGAAGAAAGGGAGGGAGAGAGGGATGGGGAAAGAAAGAGAAGTAGGGAGGAAGGAAGGAAAAGAAAATGAAAGAGAAGGAGGTAGAAAGGAAGCCATTTGGTCTGAAACAAGAATGCCAAACTAAGACTGCATGCAAAAAACTGCGGGTGAAATTTTAACCCAGGAGACCAATACCAAGAACAAGTACAACCTTAAATGTCATTCCAAGGGATTAATCTTTTATACTTGGACTTAAAAACCTAGAGAACTATCATCTTATGTGTTGACTCAGAACCAAACTGCTTCATTCTCTCATACACTATGAGGTGTAAAGTTTCTGTTGCAATTTGAAGTCATACCTCACTTTCCTTCTGAGGAAAGTGCTATAGAAGCTATAAATACACAACTTATTGAATCCACTTTCTTCCCAGAATTATATACTAGAAGACCTTGGCACATTCTGGGTCTTCAAAACAGATCTTTCTCCCAAGACAGATCTAT
Organism: Marmota flaviventris; assembly: GCF_047511675.1. NCBI lineage: Eukaryota > Metazoa > Chordata > Mammalia > Rodentia > Sciuridae > Marmota > Marmota flaviventris. The sequence goes on from NC_092502.1 coordinate 110,114,718, forward strand.
AATAGTGATAAATTTCATTAAGCTTTAACTCTTGGTGTGTTCTCGAACACCCAAACACTCACACACATGACCACAAAAAGAAATGAAACCAACACCACATTCAACTTTATTCCTACTAACATATTGCACCTTTTTTTCTATTTTACAATCTTTGAAAAGTGAGTATAAATTGTTTAATAAAACATGTAGGTAATTACATGGTTTCTTTGTTTTCAGGATATATTCAAAATGTTTGTTTTATACTGGTCATTATATTTACATGAGGACAAAATTAAAAAATATAATAATAATAATAATAATAATAATAATAATAATAATAATTCCTCTCATATTTCACCTTGGAAGTTTGTGGGTTTTCCTTTTTTTAAGTGCTCTTCCATCCAAAATGCTCTCATAAATATCCTTTGTTCTCTTTTGTATGTGTTTACTTCATTAACATGAATACAGGGAGACAAACCAGGATTTTTATCAATCCTTTCTGGGAAAAGGAGTAGAGTTGGGCTCCTGAGTCGACCTTGAGGGTAGGGCCTGAGAGTGGTGGTGCTTGAGGGGTAGGCAGAGAACAGGAAGAGTGGACCTTGAAACTGAAGACCAAAGAGCTGCTACACAGATCAATTCAGAAAGGAAGTTTTTCAAGTGAAAGGCTTCAATCTGAACCAGACCCTACTTCCACCCTAAACCCACTTCCACTGTTGCTCAAAATTTGAGGCTGACTTTAGGACCAACAATTGCACTTGCCTCTTTAGACACATGCACATGAGCTAAGTTCTGGACTAGTTTCCTGACCCACCAGAGGGAGAAGAGACCTTCTCTCACGGGTCAGAATCAGCGATGGATCTGTCCCTACCACGTGTCATTCTTCAGTCTAAAGTGGTAGAGGCTGCACAACTGGTAGATGCCAGAAACGCCACTCTGAAGGTGCAGGCCCCAAGTTCCAGTGTTTTCCCAGGCCAGGTTCACAGGGCTGCCATCTGCTGCATGTCTCTGAGGCTCAGAGCTGTTAAGTAAGTGCGACTTCTGATCCTGCTTGTCACCACCGCCTGCATGAACAGAATCCAGGACACTGGACAGACAGGGCTGTCCGATTCACAGTGCCCTCTCCCCAGTTCTACCCTGCATGGCCGCTCAGAGTGCCACCTGCTCCTTTGGCTCCCAGCCTACACTGGCTTCCTGCTCCCCTGACAGGGCTGCTTGCTCATGCTCCCGCCAGTCAAGAAAGGAGCTTTCCTGGTTCAGTCCTCTGGAGGACCCTCACTGGCGCTCTCCAACCTACTCATCCACAGGGATATTCCTTTCGCATCCACAAAGAAATTCTCAAACGCACACAACTGTAAACAAACATCATACATTTCGGAACATTCTCTTGGGAACGTGGCCAAAAAAAAAAAAAAATCAAATCAATGTTTAACGCAATGATTTGAAGTTGATTTTCTGGATTCTTTTCATGAGATGAATTAAAATGCGGGAGGCCCTTCCTGGAAGCTAAAGGCAGAGACACTGAAGGCGCAGGCGCAGGTGCAGGTACGGGCCCTCTTCTCTGCCCCTCTGCCTACTCCTGCTCCTGTGCGCCTGCATGCACACCCCTGACGCTGGGTGATGGTGCCCTCGCTCTGACTGGCAGGGTCGCATCCGTACATACATGACCCTAGCCCCGCTTTTACCTTCATCAGTCCTTTCCTCCATAAGAGAAAAATCATATCTTATGGCTGTGTTGGCTTAAAGGCAATGTTAAAAATTTTACACCATATGAAACATTTTCTTTGAACTTGGAGTTTTTGTCCCCCCCCCCCCTTTATTTTTACCCCTCTCCTCTTTGTGGCTTTTGAATGAAATTATATCTACTTGCATGTGGCTTCAAAAGTAATATGAGGCCCCATCCATCTGGTGGATGAGTCGGTTCTGGTTGGTCGCCTATTCATTCCAGGCTGAAGCAAGGTGAATTCTAAAGCCTCTCAAATGGGCTCTCCTCAGCGTAGCTTAGACACAGTTTCTGCCATGAGGGCAATGAGGCAAGGATTCCATAACTGCCAAGCAGTTCAGTGTGTACTCTCTTTTTTTGCTTTAAACCCTGAACTTTTGGCTCCTGACTTAAGCTCTTACTCTGAGTCCCTAGGACTCCCCAGTGCAGGCCTGCATCTTGAGCCTCCAGCTTAAGGAGGAACACTTGTGGCAGGAGTTCACATTTGGTGGACCCTTTTATTGGGCAGGCCACAGAAAAAGGCAGGAAGCAAAGTGAAAAAGAAACTTGTCACATACTGTCTGAACAAACACAGAAGTGTTACTGGAACATCCTATCTCCAGCTGAGGGTCTCTGGGGAAAATGGTGAAGATCTCAGAGACCAAAGGTGGGTGACTGAGGCAGGCGGGCTTGTGGCCTGGTCCCCAAAGTGCCTGAGTATCTATCTTGGGGGAGCTGGAGGGTGAACTAGTACTTCTCACATTCTGAGAAGCTTTTGAGGAGCTGTTTATTTTCAAAATATTCATGCATATAAAACAAGTGGAACTCTGAGATACATTCCATTGTTTCACTACCTTTCCATCACTTAATAAGTTGTAACCATATCGTGAGATTTTGTTCACCAATTTCATATGTCCTGATTTGGATTCATAATATTTTATTTCTAATGCCTTATTGCCAGCTATTGCCCAATTTAAATGTTTGGATAGTGATCATTTTCAGCTTGTAGGTGTGTGGTGTGTGTGTGTGTGTGTGTGTGTGTGTGAGAGAGAGAGAGAGAGAGAGAGAGAGAGAGAGAGAGAGAGAGAGAGAATGTACCGGCGGAAAAACACGAAAGATGTACACTGGCCAAAAAGTTAACATTTGGGTTTGAAGTATAGATATATTCTAAATTTAGGTTCATTCCTTACATTTCCCTTTAAAATACTACCCCCACTGCCATCCTACTTACGTTGTCAAAGTGTAGTTTGCCCTCCTATGTGAGGATAAACCATTAAAACAAACTAGAATATACTCTAAAACATTTCTTTGTTTGTAATTTTTAAATAGATTTTATGCATATTGTTCAGTTTCTTTCAAACTGTAAAATTTTGTCTGAGGAAAGGCCTACTTAGTTATAGAAAAAGTAAAACAAGCACAGTTTTTCCTCAATGTTCATCAATGTAGCCTCTGTCATGTGAGTTGTTCCTTGGAAAGTTTCCTTCCCTTCCCTTTGCCAAGTATTCTAAATTCTAAAGAAAGGTTGCACCCAACTTCCCACTATGTTCACTGCTACGTAGCCTTTCTTTAGATTGACGAAACCTAAATCATTTGGTGACCTTCAGATTACATCAGAATGTGGAATGCACCTCCTAAGTCTTCACTTCTGTGCATCAGTTAACACAAAGCATGAAAATTGCTGTGAGATTTAACTTGCAGAAAAATAATCATTGTGGCTAAAGAAATATAGAACTATTCCCAGGAGATTCATGTTGGTTGGAACGTTCTGAGGAGGAAAAACGGTGAAGCAGACAGATGCCCTGGTTGAAGATCATCCCCATCACACCTTCTTCCTGCCCATTGCTTGCTACACCTCATTTCCCTCCCTTTACGACCCCATGCATGCACCTGAGTTCCCTGAGGTGGTCTTTCTGGGAATGATGTTCACACCCCACCTTCTCAGGGTGCCAACCCTTAAGTAAACCTGATTGTTTCTGAACTGTTGATTTCCAAGTATTTGCTTACCAGGGGTGAGTACATGGACTTGGATGTGGTAACACATTCACCTTTTAACAGTTTGAGTTCACTGGGGACCTGTATCTGCATCCTTCTCATGCCATACATTCACTTGCGAAGGGCCCATCCAGTCCCTTGTCCTGAAATACCAAGCAGGAGAGTAAATCTATCCCCCACATGAATCTATTCCCCCAACTCAAGCTCTAATACTCCAATAGTGGATTCCTTTTTCTGTTCTGAACACATGCACTGGATGCACTCAGACAACTCAACACTAAGCCTACCCTCCTTGTGAATTCCCTGTGTTGAATAATGATACCCAGAAATGTTAACAGAAACTCAGAAATCTAGGATGAATGTTCCCTCCCTCCCTCTCTCATTCTTTTTTATTGGCATCCTTTTTCCTATTCTCCCTTTGAACTTCCCTACCTCCTTCACCATAATCCTAACTCTAATTCTATCCAGAGACTGAACACTTCATGCCATATTACTTATCACTAGTTAAAAAAAAAAAAACTGAGATATTCCAAATTTCAAGACCAGGGCATGGAGAGAGAGAGAGATAGATAGAGATAGAGAGAGATATAGTGATAGAGAAGAGAGAGAGAGAGAGAGAGAGAGAGAGAGAGAGAGAGAGAGAGAGAGAGATTTTCAATGAGTTCACTGCTTAGTGTCACAGTAACAGATATGACCCACATTCCTGAATATATTTTGAAATTTTCACTTATAACCCCATGTGGCAGTTTACCAGAGCTACCACATCTAGCTTTCTAGCTTATCTGTGAACTTTCTGGACTATGAACTCTGACCAATCCAGAAACAACAAGTGAACTGTCCCACTAGTCCCCAAATTTCCCCATTTTGCATTGTAATGCCTCTCTTATCTATAGCCAATGTAAGCTAAATGTAAACTGATTTATGCTTTCCTTCCTCACATTTTCATGTTAAGAATACTTTTGGCTCTTAGGCCTGGTATACATATTTCCAGTCACACTCTACCCTTGCTGCTGGTAGTTGTGGAACTTACCTTAGGACCTGCCCCTTTTCTGGCTAGCATCTGGCATGGCCCAATGTGGACAGGGATTTCAGGGAACCTTCAGTTTAAAGGGGTTTTGTTTAATATCACCCTCTATGTACGCATTCCCCTTTCTAGGGGGAATGATGTCTGTATTCACTGTCCTCAGTACATGTTCCTCAGGCAAGTGCTCTAAGACTCACATCAAAGTTTGGTGAAAGAAATTCTCACTAGGTTCCTAGTGGTTCACATTAATGTCATAACATTCACAATCTCAAGTTGCCTTGTGTAATCTGAACTCAACTAGGCCCAGGTTCATGCTGTTCTCATGCACTGCTGCTTTCCTTTCACAGGAGAGACACACAGTTATAACCCAGAGCTGGGTGAGCTCCTGGAATCAGTAGCTGAATACAGCCCTAGATTATTAGAAACTACTGTACCCAAAATAAAAGTAGCACCAGGAAGCAGACACTATGTGGAAGGATCAGGAAGAAATCTTCCATAAGTGTATTGGGAGTGCTACTCAGGGAGCTCCCCTTCACCCTGCAGGGACTAGGGACTCAGGGTACTTAAAATCCCTCCATCTTTTCTAGAGAGCATCTCAAAGCAAACTCGTTTGAGATGCAACAAGGATGCAAAACGGACACTAAATGGCCAGGTGGAAGGGGGAATTTTCAATCCAGGAGACCAATGGAAGATGCTCTCTTTTTGGCTGGTGAATAAGGTGACACAGTGGAGTTCTCTATTGAGACAAGAGGCAATAGGAAGAATTGTGCACTGACCCTGGGGAATGTTCTCTTTTATTGCTGTTTATTAGTCACCATGGTCTTTGTCTTCACCTGAAATACCAGGCCCAGGGATGATCACTGTTACCTCAGTATTGAGCCTCAAATTGACATTTGAAAGAAGGGGGTGGAGATCCTTGCTATGGTTTGAATGTATCCCTGAAAGCTAATTCATAGGAACTGAATCTCCCATGGATCAGTATCTGGAAGGTGGGGCTTTAAAAATGTGATTAGGCCAGCAGGGCTCTGCCTCCATGAGTGGCTTCAGTGCCCTTTATGAAAGGGCTTTTAATAGTGGGTCTTCACACACATGTTCCTGTGCCTTTCCATCATAAGACAAGGTAGCACAAAGGTCCTTTTCAGTTGCCTGCACCATGTTCTTTGACCTCCCTGACTCCAGAACCCATAGAAAATGTTTTTATTTTCTTAATAAGTTGCCTGGTTTCTGAGATTCTGTTATAGTGACAGGAACCAAATTAAAAACAATTGTTACAATTAGGAGTTTTCCTAATAAAGGGAATTATGAAAGAAAGTCACCCTCAATATATGCCACTTTGGCATAAGGATTATTTTGAACTGAAGGCATTTGAGTTTCTGAAATATCTCTTTATACCTAAAAATAGGGCTTTCCCAAATACCTTGATCATTATTAGTACTCACCGAGAAACAATTACATCTCCCTCTGATAAGAGAATTTGCCACCACACTCAAACAGACATTCTCTACAAACTATCTTAATTCCCTATTAAGGTAATTATAAGTTCTCCAATTTCACCACTCCTTTGGAGTAATTAGTTCTTTCTGTGATGCCTCCGTATACACAAAACTTAAAATTCATAAATCTGTTATGCCTTTGGTTCTGTTCAGCTGTTTCCATTTTATTTCACAGTCCCAACCAAGGCCATTGAACCTCCCAAGGCAGAGGAAAAGATTTTCTTTGTTTTCCTGGAAAGCATGGACATGTATTATTACTATCTTTCTAAGACATTATTGCATAGCTTCTGAACCATGTCCATACTTCCCACAAGGTTCACCTGTGCACATTGCTGTGGTTCCAAACTTCCTTTCTGCATTTTTGCCTCAAATGTTAGAGAAAGTTTGTTGTGTTTCACCTTTTTTCAGCCAATAATATCGTAACAAGTCTTGTTGTTGTGCTGCATATCTTGGTTTGGTGAAGGTTTCCTTAATGACATTTTACAGACATATCTCTCTCTGTTTACACTTTGTTTCCTCTTTCCAATGACAAAGGAGGACAGAGCCTGTGAAAGGCTCCACATCACATGTTTATCTGTGCCCCACAACTGGCCCTGGGGGGTTGAAACCATGGCCTGGCACCTATACACCTGATATTGCCAGCCTGCCCAGAATGTAGCCAATTTCAGACTGAAAAAGACTTAGGGTCTCCTCATGGGGAATATGCCATTCCCATGACCAGTCTCCGGCCATTCTCACACGCACACACCACACTGGAATTAGACTGAATTTGAAGGCCTGAAGTAGCTCTGATGCACACTTCTTCAGGGGAGTAACTCCTATCAGACTCCTCTTTAGATTCCTAAACTGGAGTTGGTCACCCTTACCACTAGGGGTGCTAATTTCCAACATTTTTGCTAAGATACAAGGCTAGGGTGGAGGGGAAGTGTTGGGGGTTTAGCTCAGTGGTGTAGCACTTGCCCAGCATGCCTCAAGTACCTGGGTTCAATCTGCAGTACTGCAAAGTGTGAATGAATGAATGAATGAAGTAGGCAAGGTGGGTGAGTGGGATAGGACTGATGGGTCGCCAGTTTTGCTTTAAACAGCTCTCTGCCCTGGCCTCTTGGTCCTGATAAGGTGGCTGTAACTTTTCCTGTGGGGACAAGGCACTTCTTCCTTCATTCTCCAGACCCACAGCAAAGGAGGCAATTGGAGATGCTTCAAGTACCAGAGAGGGTTTTGGCTAGGGGAGGAACTGGTAGGATAGTGGGGGAAGACTGTAGTAGCCAGCTTGAGAGTAGGTGAGATGAGGGTCCAAAAGGGGTCCCCTTACCTCTCTGGGGCACCTGTCCCCTCCTGCAAACAGCTGAGGTTCATCTGGGAAAATGATGGAATTGATTTGATGGAATCAGCCAGAGGAGTGTGGGAGATCCTAAGGGCTGCTGGAGATGCACATGGTGGAGTCTGCAATCTCCGTGGGCATCCCTTCCAGTAGTGCAGCTGTTTGAGGGAAGCATAAAAAGTCATGGGACAGAGCAATTTCCTTCTGTGCAGTGGCACCTCCATACTTTGTAGAAAAAAGTAATTCAGAGGCATCAGTCTTACTTGAAAAGTGAGTGGAAAGGGAGGGTTCAAGTACTTCAAACTTTGCCCCCACTGCAACACCTCAAAGACAGTGAAGCCATCAATGACTCATTTAAAATGTTAATTTGACAGAACCCCAGCTAAGTAATTAGGGAGCCCTCCTTTGAAGGTTTGGGGGGGGGCAGAGTTTCCTGTACCAAAGGGATGCATTTATCTGATTTGCCTTAAAAGCTCTGAGATGTATATAAAAGAAAAGGGAACCCAGACCAAGACAGAGGGCTGGCATGCAAGGAGGACCCAGCACTGCTTCCTGCTAGCACAGCTGTTGGTGACCTGGAGGCCCTACTTTTCCCTTAGACCAGCCTGATGCATGCCCGCCTTGGGTGATACTCAGCCTGCTCTCACCACGTGCAGCCCTCTGGGTCAGTAGCTGGAGACTTCAGTAATTGGGGACCCAGACTTGGCCAAGAAAAAGAAAGGTTTGGTTATGTTGGAAGTGCAGGTTTGGGGACAGCCAGCGGGAATGGAAATCTCACTAGCAGCATTGACTCACCAACATTCCTGCTAACTTCTCACATCTGGTGTAAATTTACCTGCTGCACCGCTGATGGAGCCAGAAGTAATGGCTTTGGCTTTGGTAAAGCCATAAACTGGGTTTGGATTTTGCAGGATTTTGGATTTTGACACCAGCAACTGGAATCGCAGATCACTAGCGCCTTACCCAAAAGGAAAGGAGCCTGCTTTTCACCTTAGCACTGCCTTTAGTTGCACGGAGAGAACGTTTCTCCGCACTCTGGGATTTCCCTTTCTCAGTCCTAGGCCGGTTGGTGCAGCCTTTCCCAGGTTGTCTTTCTGGGCGTTCCTATTTGCTCTCTGACCAGCAGCGCGCCCCCGACAGTTTTCCCGTCACAGCACATATTCGCACCAAGCCTGGGTGGCACTAAGTCTCCTTTCTTTGCGTCGCCAGATTCTAGATAACAGCACCGTGGTTGGCGCCAAAGTGGAAGGTTGGCGCCAAAGTGGAAGTTTGTCGCTGGCAGCAATAGCTAGTTGAGGTCCTTTGCGGAATCCCAGCACACCATTCTCTCCCGCCTACTTTCTCTTGGTCTCGGCTCAGCTAGTTGTTCCGTTGGCGCGTTTTCTCGGTGGCACCGCCGAATACATAGCTCTGATGGGTCCTAAAGTGCAGTTTCCGCGGTTGCCCGGATCAGAGTTCCTTAGTGGCAGCCCGGCTGGCAGGGCCACCGCGCCTGTGTTCCCCAGCCCTTTGGCTATAGCGGCGCCTGCGCTTTTTCTTTCCCAGATCAGTCTTCCCAGCGCTCTCCTCTCTTTGGCCGCCAAAGAACCGAGTTTTGTTTCGGTGGCGGCTTCATCTCTGTCGCAGGATCCCTGTCCTCCCTGCGTCCTGCGTTTATTGGCTTAGCAAGCTTCGATTTAGAGGCGCCTGTGATTTCCATTCCTTGTCCGCCCCAGTACCAGAAGCGTCCTGATTGGAGGCTAAGCTAGAAGCCAAAGCGCTTCCTGGGGTTCCTCCTTGGGTTTCCAGATCCTTGGAGTCCCCGCTTGTCCATGGCGAGTTGAGACTTAACAACGGAGGGCGATCGCTTCGTCGGAGCAAGTCCGGGATTGGCCATTTCTTAGTGTTTATTCCAGCCTCCGATTTTTAGAACTCGGGTTTAGCAGCAGCGCCTGTCATTTAAGTGGAAGCAAGTTCCGGATTGGTGAGAGCAAACTCCATTTCAGCTTTGTGGGTGATGGTTACGTCGGGTACAAACGTGGGTACTGGCGAATGCCATTTTTCTGAAAGGCCAGTTCAACAATTGTCACTTTAGCACTATCCGCAGTTTCTTTTTCCTAACAAGTTTGGTTTTGCAATGGAGGGCTCTGCTTTGACTAAGTTCGGGTTTGTACCTCCCTGGGAAACGCGATGTGGCCACCAAAGCCATTTCTCTGGGTTGCACCAGTTCCCTTATCTCAGCGGCATGCAGCTGCCTGTGACTTTTTTATTCACGTAGAACCCAGGGAACACCGGCTATTGGGACTTTTAGGCATCGCCAATATCTCTGTCTTTTTAATCTTAGAAAATATAGGTTTAGGCAGAAAAGGTCTCAGATACATCCCACGGGAATATCACAATCCAAGATGACACCATGCAACAAACCATGGTTTGCAGTTTCCTTGTAGGGCTCTCTGTTTTGTTCATTTTGAAGAAATTTTTCTTTTGGTAAATTTTGCCGTGCGTTTTGTAGTGTTTTTGTGTTGGCTTTTAATAATTTTATTACTTTTTTGTACTTACGTAAATGTTATGCTTGTCCTAGGGATTCCCTCAGTGTCGCCCAGGAGCTTTGTGCCTCCTTGAAGGGCACCCCTTTCTGCACAGAAAAGCCCTCTTCACCATGGCTGATTTTGGGACTGTCAGCAAAAGAGTCTCTGCAAAAGAGTCCAATGTAGATAAACTTCCTATTTTCCTGTCACCCTGTTTACTTGGCCACTGGCTGAGAAGATACCAGCACTCCAGGTGCTGGACACCCCCTTACTAGTTTTCACAAACCTATACAGTATAGTACTTTGAAGAAATGTGCAAACAAGGCCTCTGGCCTTGAGCTGGGCTTCACAGAGATGTCTACATTTTTAAGATAAGTTACAAATGGGCTCCATGGTAACAGCTGGCAGGGGGAGGAAAGAAAGGGGAGAAGAAGCTCTCCCCTTCTCAGGTGTTGTCCTTGAAGAGTTAACTTGACCAGAACAGTGAAAGAAAAAGCTGCTTTTATGTGAACTTTTGCAGATTTTGAACTTCTGAGCCCCTCCCCTTACACACTGGGTATAAAACTCTGAAACTCCCTGAACTCGGGGTTCAGGGGATTGATTGATTACAGCAAAGCTTGTACCCTCTGAACCTGGCTGCAGCCAAATAAAACTATTTCCTGCTGTCTTTGGTGCCTTGCCTCATTTGTCCCTATGACAACCTGACTTGTTCCTCCAGGAGCCAGTGTGATGGTTTAGGTGTGCTGTGCCCCAAAAGCTCACATGTGAGACAATGCAAGGTTTGGAGGAGAAATGATTTGGCTTTATTAGCCTTAATTTAATCAATGAATGAATCCCTGACGGGATTAACTGGGTGGTAACTGGAAGCCGGTGAGGTGTGGCCAGAGGAAGCCATTTACTGGGGGCGTGGCTATGGGGTATAGGTCCCTATCTGGCTGGTGGAGTCCCCCCCACTTCCTGCTGGGGACCACCACTTGAGCTGCTTCCCTGTTCTGCCTGCCCTAAGCCCAAAGGAATGAGGCTGGCCTTCCATGGATAAGACCTCTGAAACAGTGAGGCCTTAAATAAACTCTTCCTTCTATAATTGTGCTGGTTGACTCCTTTTAGTCACAGTAGCCAAGAAAGCTGACTAAAACAGCTGGGAAGCAGGGCTCCGCCTCCGCAAGGCTAGTGTGCCTGCAGCCAAGTTCTGGTGCCAGCACTGCTCCTAGCCCTACAGGGAGCGGGGTTTCTCACCAGCCCTTGGGGCAGCAGTGCCCAGTGGATTTCCAGGTTGCCATTCTGAGCCAAGCGCCCCCAAACCGTGTCTCCCTCAGGAGACCTGGTGGTTTCCTGTGCAGCTGCTTTCTTGGTCCTAGCACCGCAATTTTCCCAGGGCTACTTTTCATTGAGGAGGTGTTCACTGAGAGGACTGGGCTCAGTTTTTCCATCACAGGTTGTGTTTTCGCCTCCTGTGTGTTTTTGTGGGAGAAGGGTAACCGAACCCCAAGAGATCACCCCTTGGTGACTGCAAAGCCAATCAGCACAGGCAGAAGGCCTAGGAAAGGGCTACTACTTGTAGTAAGCAAGGGGCACGCTGGGGATGATCCCAAACCGGTGACTTGTGTCCCGTAAACAAGGAAGGCTGGGGAAACACTTACTTGGAAGACCTCAGGTATGCAGGTATGACTTGTGACAAGTAGAGGGTGGACAGTTTCCTGTGCATGCTCAGTTGAGAAGCTTAGGAAGGCTGGTTCCAAGAGTTGGGCTGAAAGGTGCTGGGACCCCTCCTAGCCTGAAACTGTATGCAATTGAGTGAAACCTGTGGGTGCTAAAACAAGGTAGGTTTGGGGATCATCATGGACTGTAGCTATAACACCACAACTTGAGCTCCTTTTGCAACTCTTTTATTGCAGCAGTTTGAAATCCATTTCATTATGACATAAATCACAAATCAGATCAGTAAAATGGACATTCCTCAAAAAATTTAAGTAGCCCAGAAAATAAAGGTAATGCCCTAGTGAAGCCAGGAGAATAATCTGGTGAATCAGTCATTTATTCCTGGGTGCTCCTGTGGATATTTGTTAAAGCCTCCATGCCTGTTTTGAATCTTTTCAAGGTGCTTTTGGATTTCACAAGTGTTAATATTAATGCAGTGGGAAGTATATTGGCAATAGAAAACACATGCTTTTTGCTTGGTTGGAATATAACCTAAAGGAATTTTGTTATGGCACACTGATTTTCCTAAGAATTCTATAACCTTTTGCTGGGTGCTAGATGGCCCAAAGAGGTTTCATTAGTTGTGCTTTTTTAGGGTGAAAGACTTGTCATCACATGTAAAAACACAGGCACAAGCTGTCACATTCCTGAGCATGTTTAGTTCCAGACCATGCTTCTTCAGACCTGTGTTCACTGGTGGCAGAGGGAAGCCCTCCTGGGTGGAAAATTTGGCATTATAATGAATTTGAAGCCAGTGGCCTCCAGATTCCTGGTGAAGGGGTGTTTCCAGGCAGCTTGGACAATGGTAGCTGCTAGATATAGCCAAGCCCTCCTCCTGCTGTTACCGCTGTTGACAGGTGACGAGTTCTTGCTTCCCCAATGTTGAAGAATAACACCAAAGAAGCACACCGAGGCAAGGTCAGAGTAGAAATTAGAAGATTATTAAAGGACAGCAGAAAAGACTTCTCCCGGAGGAAGAAGGGGACCCAAGAGGTGGAATCCATGGAAGTGCGGTTGTTTCCCCTTTTTATAGTTTTGGTGATGGAATGTAGGTTGGAAGGCCCGAGGGGTGGGACACAGGTGGGCCAAAGAAGTAATCTGGTCAGGAAGGACTTCTGAATCAGCACCTTTTTGCTGGGGGCTGTTCATTAACATTTCTTTGAGGTGGACTATTCCATGAGTTGTCCTGTGTTTTCCCTGAGTCATTCTCCGCATGGCCTCCATTTTAGATTTCACTCGATTTAGACCCGATTTACCTAACTACACTGACTACCTAATTTTAAATCTGGCTTCACTGCCTTGCTTGGAACTGCCAGTTCTAGTCTCAGGAGTCCCACTCATTCATCCTTGAGGACCAAAGCACCTGAGGTGCCACCGCAGGCTCCTGGGTCTTGTGTGAACTAGGGTCAAATCATGTGATGATATGGGTCTTCCCCCACTTTGGACAGTCTCTTTTGCTTCCTTAAAAACCAGAGAGGAGCCAGCCAACAAGGATTTGTAGCAGACCAGTGGTATCCCAAGTTTCTGGCTCAGGGACTCCAGGCTGAGTGAGTACAAAGCACACCTGCCCAGGGTCCATCCCACACAGTCCTCATCACCACTAAGCATCCACCTCTCATGTGCAGACTTCCAGCTTAACCAGGTCCTCCACCAGAACTATAGCAAAGCTTCTTCAAAGTCCCTGTGTTGAGAGTGATGGAGCAATAATGGATACTTGCCCAGCTTTAAGTGGCCGATCCACTGCAGCTCCATGGGATGCGAATCAAGACGGTTCTCTACATGTATATGTGTACTTCTGCTGAATAAAACAGAACAGTGTCCAGTAACCAATCATTCCTATGCATGTACATGTAAGCTGGGATTTTAAAAACAATAGCCTCAACTTATCCCCATGAGATTTGGCTACCAAATGAGCTTCACAGTCAAATATATACTCCAAACATTAGGTAAAAATGTTTTTGGATTATTGTATTGCTAATAAAGAGTCATTGAACTGTACTCCAAATTCTTCCTTGCAAGAAAGCCACAACCCAACCCACTATCAGGAGTTGGGCGCAGTGGTGCTTGCCTCTAATCCCAGCGGCTCAGGAGGCTGAAACAGGAGGATCAAGTGTTCAAAGCCAGCCTCAGCAACTTAGCCAGGCTCTAAGCAACTCAGTGAGACCCTGTCTCTAAGTAAAATAGAAAAAGGTGTGTGTGGGGGCTGCTGGGGATGTGGCTAAGTGCCCCTGCCCTGGTACCAAACAAAAAGAGAATGCCTACGGGGCCTCCATTCTCTTGGCGAAAGCAAAGAATATTACATAAATCCTTCTCTTTCCAGTGAGAGGTCTTATTGATGTCAATACCAGAAATAGTTGAGGAGGAAAGCGAGAAAAAATTGGGGGAAATAATTCCTTTCCATTGCTTACTGATAGTTTTTCTTATCTGTACCTCCTGAGAAATAAAGTGCAATAAAGTAAATTAAAGACTTTAAATAATGGCATTTCAGTGTCCCTAAAATACATCTGTGTCACACTTCCTAGCCTAGGTCTTCTTTGGAGAAACTCACTAAAATATTCCCTGAAATACTGAAAATGCAAAGTTACCCTTCAATGGAGTGCAACACATGGGAAAAAAGTAGTACTTTGCAATTCACAACAGGGATGTGTATGGTTCTTCAATATTAGAATCCACATCAACAGAGGCCACACAGAGAAGTGTGACTGCAAATGGAGAAGAGGATGTGCTGGAAACTGGGGTCTATCTAAATGCCCTGACATTTTGCAGCAGTCCCAAAGGACGAATCATTATCTCTAATTTTCACTTCTTGATATCTTTGATATTGTGCTGATCATCTATTTTATGTCAGTGTTCTCCTTGCTTCTCAGAATGCAATGGGTGCTCTCAATTCCATTCCCTGTTGACCCTATTGACCCTATTAAGGTTCTGGCACCTTAGCCAATTAATGGATGTAGGGATTCCAAGCAAGACCCTGTCTCAAAAAATAAAAAGGGGTGGGGACTGGTAGTAGCTCAGTGTCATAGCGCCCCTGATTTCAATCCCCACTATCAGGAAGAGGTAGGGGAAACTGCACTCTTATGACTTGATGGCAGATTGTCCTACTTTCAGGATTGTTATAGTTTAGGTATTAGTTGCCCCCCCCAAAAAAAAAAAAAACTCATTTGTGAAACAAAGCAAGAAATTTTGGAGGGGAAATAACTGGGTCATGCAGATTTTAACTTAATCAATGCATCAGTCCTCTGATAGATATTAACTGGGAGGTAACTATAGGCAGGTAGGGGGTGGATGGATGTTAGAGTCTGTAAACAAGTCAAGATGGCACTTGGCATTTTGCCAGAGGGAGTGGTTTGAGAAGTAACGCCAGAGCCATTAAGTGTGGAGATTCCTTATTGGTTGACTGCTGTATCTAGTTTATGTTAATTAAGATAAGCTGTGTATTCAATAATGTATATATACCCCTCCTGTCCTACAATAAACGGCTCCCACTCCTGCTGTATCAATCTACACAAGTTGCTCGTCACCTCCCGGTTATTTTGCTGCAGCCAGACTGCAGCAGATGGAGGAGGTGGGTCCTTGGTAGCTGCCTTTGGTTTATATTTTGTCCTCCTTAAGTGGAGCTATTTTGTGCTCTCCCTCCCCTACCCCACCTCTGCTCTCTTTTCTGGTTCAATGACCTGAGCTGCTTTTCTCCACCACACAGGATGTTCTGCCCCACCTTGGGCACAGAGCAAGAGAACAATGGAGTTGGTTACCTGTGGACTGACATCTCTGAAACCGAGAGCCCCCAAATAAACATTTTCTCTTCTAATTGTTCTTCTCATATCTTTTTATCACAGCAGTGAAAAAGCTGATAAAACAAACCCAGGGCCTGGCACAGTGCTGGCACATGCTCAGTTCAGCTCAGGAGGCTGAGGCAAGAGGATCAAGAGTTCAAAGCCAATCTCAGCAAATTAGCCAGGCACTAAGCAACGCAGTGAGACCCTGTCTCTAAATATAATACAAAATAGGGCTGGGGATGTGGCTCAGTGGTCGAGTGCCCCTGAGTAAATTTCTGGAACAAAAAAAAAAAAAATGGGGCCAGACTGCCACAACTGTCCACCTCAGTCCTGTTTCCTCTGGTGAGCTAGATTGGTAGAGCAGGATTCCCAGAATGGGAACTCAGAGTGGAAAGGACATTTGTGTAGAAATTTGTCTGCACCCAAGGGAGCCAGAGACTATGCATCTCCAGAACCCAATGTTTGGAGGTGTGTTTGGAGAGGAGAGATGCTGGAGGCCTCAGGGCAACTTGAGGCTCACATGTGGCCCCCTGAGACAGACTCAGGGAAGAAGTGCCGGGAGATCCAGCAGGATTATTCCCAGACTAATTTCTCTGGGTAGCTGCCTGTCTGCTAGCTAGACTAAATGTGTGTAAATAACAGGATATCTATGGCCCCTGGCCACCCCCTTCTAAGAAGGAACAAGCCACCACCAGCCCCATGCCTGGTAGAGCAGAGCTAGAGAGGGTCCTGCACCCATTACATCACAGTATAAGATTTGGGCAGAGAACGTGGATTTCCCCAGAACGTGATTGTAGACGGCTGGTGTGAGTTCGGGAATAAAGAGTTGCTGTTTGAATCTACAAGCTGTGTGGTGGCTCGTGATTGTGTGCCCAGCCAGACTGCGGCATTTGTGCCCAGCCAGACTGCGGCACCCTATTAGTTCTGACACGTGGTGCCCTCTACCTCCCCTTGGAATACCCCTATTTTTGTTATACAAAAGGGGTCTGGAAAGTGGAGACTTCTTCAGGACCTACGAGCTATTAATAAAACTATGCAACCCATGGGACCCTTACAGCCTGGGCTACCCTTTCCTACTGCGATCCCAAAGGATTGGCATCTTATTGTCATAGATTTAAAAGATTGTTTCTTCTCTATCCCCTTAGACCCATGAGACTGAAAGCGTTTTGCTTTCTCCTTGCCTTCCACAAACTTTAGGGAACCTTACCAACGGTATGAATGGACCGTCCTACCTCAAGGGATGACTAATAGTCCTACAATGTGCCAATATTTTGTAGCTGAGGTCTTACAACCCTTTCGACAGCAGTTCCCACAGCTCTACCTCATTCATTATATGGATGACATCTTACTGGCAGGGCCCAAGAAAGAAAGGCTTCTTCAATCTTATGAAGTCCTCCAATCCCTTCTAAAAGGGGCAGTCATAGCACCCGAAAAGGTGCAGTTTCAACACCCTTACAATTATTTGGGATACATCATTAATAACATAGGAATCTTTCCCCAGAGACCACAGTTCCAGATAAATCAGCTCAAAACTTTACATCAGTGGCAGACATTCCTCGGAGAAATACAGTGGCTGCGCCCTTCCTTTCATATTCCAACTGGAGAGCTCAAACCCCTGTATGACCTCTTGCGAGGAGATCCTTCTCCTACGTCGTGTAGAGTACCTACACCAGAAGCCTTATGAGCACAGAGGCTAATAGAAGAGGCTCTGCAGGACATGCAGATTACACAGATAGATTATTCTCTGCCCTTGTCATTTATAGTTCTACCTTCTAAAATTACTCCTACGGGAGTGTTCTGGCAAATGGGTCCCATTTATTGGGTCCACTTGCCGGCTTCTAACCCCCGGGTATTGACTCCCTTTTATGAGCTAGTTATTAACTTAATTTGGAAGGCTAAATATTTGGGTGATGCATTGTTTGGAAAAACCTTTGACATACTTATTCAACCTTACACTCAAGATATGATACACAAGTTACAACAAGAATATGACCTTTGGTGTCTTTTCCTGTGCAGCTTCAAGGGTCAGATTGATAATCACTTCCCTAAACATAGACTTTTGGAGAGCTTTAAAAGGTGTCCCATTATCTTCCCAAAGATTATGAAAAGGGAACCTATTCCAAAGGCCCAAACTGTATATACAGATGGGGCCAAAAATGGATTTGCCGTCGTTTTTGATGGATCTCAAATTCTCCGACAACCTGTGTCAGGTCAGTTGGCCCAAAAGGCGGAAGTTGAAGCTTTAATCATAGCTCTCAAAGTCTATAGTTCTATTCCTCTTAATGTATATACTGACAGCTTGTATGTAGCCAATCTGGCTCTAGTCATAGAAACAGCATCATATATTGGAAAGCAATCCACCATCACAGAACAACTACAGGTAGTTCAGCTTCTCATTTGGGCTAGACGAGATCCTTTATACATCGGCCACATCCGAAGCCATTCAGGGCTCCCTGGACCTTTGTCAGAGGGCAACGCAAAAGCGGACGCTGCTACTCATGCTGTCGGCCTTTCCTGTGTGACGACCGAATATGATAAGGCCTTACAATTCCATAACAAATTTCATTTAAATGCACAGTCTTTACGCTTCCACACAGGATGTTCATGAGACCAGGCTTTACAGATTGTCTAATTATGTCCAACCTGTGCACCATTTATTCATTCTCCTTCCCTTGGGGTTAATCCAAGAGGACTACAACCTAATGATGTCTGGCAAACTGATGTTACACACTTCCCTAGCTTTGGTAAGCTCTCCTTTATACATGTTTCCACTGACACATATTCTGGCTTCATTTTTGCCACCTTACATACTGGAGAGAAGGCTAATGACGTAATCAGTCATCTTCTAAAAGCCTTTTCCTCCATGGGCACCCCCACGATGCCTCAAAACCGATAATGGTCCCGCATATATAAGCCAGGCGGTTCAACGGTTTTGCACCCAATGGAAAATTAATCATAAGACTGGAATCCCTTATAATCCACAGGGACAGGCTATCATGGAACGAGCCCATCAACACTTAAAAACTTATTTGCAAAAAACAAAAGAGGGGGAGATATACCGGAATTGTCAGGGACCACAAGCACTTCTAAGCATAACCTTATTTACTTTAAATTTTTTACTCACTGACACTGGAGGGCACACGGCTGTACAACGCCACTTTTCCCTTCCCACTGTACAAGATGCTCAAATAAGGTGGAAAGATTTATCCACCGGAAAGTGGCAACCCCCGGCTCCACTCTTAGCTAGAGTGAGGGGAGCTGTATGTGTTTTTCCCCCAGGAACTGAGAAGCCCATTTGGATCCCGGAGTGCTGCACCAGACCGGTGAATGAAAATTCAAGACAAAATGAAGTTCCCAAGATGGCTGATCCTGCCGCTGTTGTTCTCACCCCTTCAAGTGAGTGCCGAGACACACCTCATGAGCTGGACCCCGCTTGTGGCATTCCTTCTGGACAGGTTTGTTGAAGGAGGGCTTGACCCCCCACCTGGGAATATTCATGAATATCTTTTTGGAGACCCTTGTGAGTGTAAGGGAGGGCCCCGGCACTCGGCCCCCTCTGGTTATATCCAGAGCATTGATTGTGGGACTAAAGTAGCCTATATGGCGGCTAAACTCAATGAAAACATCGGAGGATTTAAGCAACCAAAATGGGTATGTGTTAATAAGCCCGGACTTGTTGTCCCTAATCCGACCGAAACTCTTGGAAGCTGTTCCGCCACTTGTCGTTACACCCCGGCAATGCACATCTCCTGTTATACATCGGCCTCAATTTGTGTTAATAATCAAGGAAAACAGTATTTTGAGGCCATCCTAACTAACACCCGTGGAGAATGGGGGACCACTTATAATTTTATTCCTTTTCTTGGTGACCGGGGAGGGGAAGGCATCACGACTCGGTTAACGGAGGCGGGATGTGAGGGCGTCGTGGGTAAACCTTCCTGCTGGCCCATGCAGGCCCCCATCGGAGTCTCTGATGGAGGGGGACCCACTGATGCTATCAAACACCTTCAGGTGATTAAGCTTTTAAAGCCGGAGATTCCTAAGCCTACATACCACCCCTTGATATTGCCCAAATCCCAGCTTCCTGATTTAGATGCCAATACATTAGATATCCTAGAAACTACCTTTTCTTTACTTGATAGTTCCAATCCTACCCTTGCTGGTGATTGGTGGCTCTGCATGACGGCAGGTGCCGTCATGCCATTGGCGGTTCCCATCAATTATACCATTGATGATGACAACACATGTCAATCTGGGCTACCCTTTAATGTGCAGCCTTTAGGTGGTTTTATGTCTTGCCTTCTGGGCATGATGCAAAATAATACCTATGATGTTGATGTTGGAGTCTCTTCCTTTGGAAACTGCTCATTAGTAAAGAATTACTCCTCACCTACTCCGCCCATTTGTCCCCCTAATGGTACAGTTTTTATGTGTGGTGGAAATTTAGCTTTTCCCAGGCTCCCAGCAAATTTGACTGGCGGTTGCGTTCTGGCATTACTGCTTCCTGATATCACGATTATCTCAGGAGATGAACCCCTACCCATTCCTAGCCTAGACATCTTAGTTAGAAGACACAAGAGAGCTGTGCAGGCCTTACCACTCCTTGTTGGCCTTGGAATAACCGCTGCTGTGGGTACAGGTACGGCGGGATTGGGTACGGCTTTACATTCTTACCGCCGCCTATCTCAACAGCTTATAGATGATGTGCAAACCCTGTCGGGAACCATTAAAGACTTACAAGACCAGATAGACTCCCTAGCAGAAGTAGTTCTTCAGAACAGGCGGGGTTTAGACTTGCTTACTGCCAATCAAGGGGGAATTTGTTTAGCCCTTGGGGAGAGGTGCTGTTTTTATGCTAACAAATCTGGCATAGTTCGCACAAAAATTAAACAACTCCAAGAAGACCTAGAAAAAAGGAGGAGGGAATTATTTGAGAACCCTCTCTGGACTGGACTTAATGGATTTTTGCCTTATCTTCTTCCCTTATTGGGACCATTGTTAGGCCTCCTTCTAGTAGTGGCAGTAGGACCCTGCATTGTAAATAAGATAGTACAATTCATTAAGGATCAAATTAATATCTTAGCCTCTAAGCCGATACAGGTTCACTATCAACGCTTGAAGATGGATGATCGCCCCTCTGAGATATACTTCAGACCGATCCGAAGATGAGTGTCCTCCTTAAAAGAAGAACTCCTGCCATATCTTTTCTCTATGCATACCTCTCCCTCTTGCCTTCCTGTATTAGGATCTTTGCTGTCTAATCTCTCGGTCCAATCACATCTGCCATTAGGCGGTGACGGTCGTGGGTCCCGTAGATGGAGACGGTTAAGCGTTCACCGCAATAATGTCTTGATAGGTCATAACACCTCGAGCTGATCTTGTAGTACCCAGTGACGGGCAACTTTCACGCTTGCTGTGCGACCTAAGCCAGGGAATCGGGGCCTTCCCAGAGACGGGTAAGCATCGCAAGGGCTGTGAATGACCTAAGACAGGGGCTACTTGATTCCCACTGGCATGCAAAAAACAAAAGAGGGGGACTTGTTGGCAGCAGGTCCACCCTGGCCCCTGGAGCCCAACCTCCACTAGTTTGTTCTGCATGCCAGTGTGACCAGCTCACAAGGCCATGGCGAACTTGTGGTTTTTCTGTTCCTGCTTATCCGTCTGAGACATATGTATCCCATGGGAATGCCTTGACCTTTTCTGGTCTGATGGACTTCTTATTAAGGGAGGTTTCGGTACCTGACAATAATAGATGTTGAAAACTAAATTTCTCCCCCCTCCCTCCTGCTTTTGTGTAGTTTTCCACTTCTGCTGCTTGGGGTATAAAAAAAGTGTGTTAGCAATAAAGGGTATTGACTCCTGGATGAAGAACCTTGGTGTCCTGTGTGTCTTTTAACCTCGCCGTCCCTCGCCGGACTCGGCTCCCTTGGCCGAATGCGGCACGTAACAAGTTTGGTTTTGCAATGGAGGGCTCCGCTTTGACTACGTTCGGGTTTGTACCTCCCAGGGAAACTCGATGTGGCCACCAAAGCCATTTCTCGGTTGCGCCAGTTCCGGTATCTCCGAGGCGTGCAGCTGCCTGTGACTTTTTTATTCACATAGAACTCAGGGAATCGGCTATTGGGACTTTTAGGCATCGCCAATATCTCTGTCTTTTTAATCTTAGAAAATATAGGTTTAGGCAGAAAAGGTCTCAGATACATCCCACGGGAATATCACAATCCAAGATGACACCATGCAACAAACCATGGTTTGCAGTTTCCTTGTAGAGCTCTTTGTTTGGTTCATTTTGAAGAAATTTTTCTTTTTGGTAAATTTTGCCGTGCGTTTGGTAGTGTTTTAGTGTTGGCTTTTAATAATTTTATTACTTATTTGTACTTACGTAAATGTTATGCTTTTCCTAGGGATTCCCTCAGTGTCGCGCAGGTGCTTTCTGCCTCTTGACTTGTTCTTCCAGGAGCCAGTGTGATGGTTTAGGTGTGCTGTGCCCCGAAAGCTCACATGTGAGACAATGCCAGGTTTGGAGGAGAAATGATTTGGCTTTATTAGCCTTAATCTAATCTATGAATGAATCCCTGACAGGATTGACTGGGTGGTAACTGGAGGCTGGTGAGGTGTGGCCTGAGAAAGCCATTTACTGAGGGCGTAGCTATGGGGTGTATGTCCCTATCTAGTGGGGGAGTCCCCCCACCTCCTGCTACAGGACCACTACGTGAGCTGCTTCCCTCTGCCACCAGGAAGTTCTACCTCACCCTAAGCCCAGAGGAATGAAACCAGCCTTCCATGGACCAAGACCTCTGAAACTATGAGGCCTTAAATAAACTCTAACTTCTATAATTGTGCTGGTTGACTTCTTTTACTCACAGTAGCAAAGAAAGCTGACTAAAACAGCAGGGAAGCAGGGTTCGGCCTCTGGGTGGCTGGTGTGAGGCCAAGTTCTGACTGCAGGCACTGCTTCTAGCCCTACAGGAGGAAGGGGGGCAGCAGTGTCCCATGGATTTCCAGACTTTCTCTGTTCAAAGAACAGGGTTCTAGACTGTGCTCCCAAACTAGCAATGTGATTTGGTGCAATAGTGAACCAGCTGCCCCCAAACACCTTTCCTCTCACAAATCTGGTGGGAATTTTTTTTCAAAACCTTATGCCAATCTCCTCTCAACCTCTATGACTTCATCCAGGAGGATAAGATTCTGTGTGAATATCATTAATTCTGTTTTAGGAGGTAATTTGCTCCAAAGACTGCACTCCCCACCCAGCTTTCCAGAATCTAGATAGGACTGCCCAGGGGATCAGAAGCTAATACTCAAACAGGTGCTCATGATTTCTGACACCTGTCCCCTGCCATAATCTGTGTAACCTGTCAGAGAGCAGTATGGGGCTGCAGGCAGTGGTCCTGGGAGTTCAACAGACCAGGTGGCAGAACTTCTGGGCTCAATATACTGTGGAACCTGGCCACCCGCTTTCTCTCTGGACCTGGATGATCTGCCCTGGGTTGGCCAGGAGTTTCACTGGAACCTGATTTCCAACACCACTGTCCCTCGCCCTCCCCTCAGCTCCACACCCTCAGTCCATTGCCTAGAGCTTCTTCCCTGGGACTGATATACCTAGTCTAGTTCTCTCATTAGATCAGAAGCCAGCTGTCACAAGTTATGAAGGATTCATTTCTGTTTTCTGTAAAAATATCAGGATGTCTGTATGGCCTGGCCATTAGTTGATGTTGTAGCTGATTGGAATGCCTGCCCGTGCCCTGAACTCACCCATGTCCGTTTTCCCTGACCATATAACAACCCTTTCCTAAACCTTAGTGACGCCTCATAAATTCTGGCCTTCCCTGGCCGGATAACGACCCTCTCTGAGTCTCTAAGATCTCCATAAATTCTGATGCCGGGGCCAGCAAAAATGTAAACTTGTGTTAGGCTCCTCAGAGTGTTGTTATCTGTAAACACCCCCCCCCCTTTGTGTAATTTTTTTTGGGGGGTGCTATAAAACTGGGCCTAAAAGAAGCCTCGCCGCTGTCCTTGGCTCCCACGATTTTGATGGGCAAGGTAGCCCGGCCGGTGGAAATAATAAGCTTTCTTTAATTTGATTTTAATTGGAGTCAGTGGTCTTTTCTTGTGTCTTGGTCTAACAGGACCTCTGTTGAAACTGCTGCTTTCCTCCCAACTACTTCCTGGCTTGGTTGTTGCTGGAATGTTACTAAGGAAACGTAAAGCCCTATGCCTGCACTCAAACCAGCAGAAGAAATACACAGCATTTAAATAAAAAGACAGAAAATAAGTCGTGAAAAACATTTCTTCATTACAATTAGGAAACATACAAACCAAACACATTCATCCAGGGCCAAACTCTCCAAAAGAAAATTTAAAAAGCAAAACATCTGGACAACCATTTCCACAAAGTGAACCTGCAAACTTGGGGCAAGGGCTGTGGGTGGAACTCAGTGTAGGATGCCCCAAGCCCTGGATTCAATACCCATGCATGGAAAACAAAAAACAAAAACACACCCAGTGCAGTCTGGACTACATCGATTATCCATGTAGCATACTAAGCCAATGTTGATGGTGTTGCTAACTAGGGTTGCTGGATAGGCTAAATTAAAAAGATTTCAGAATTTGTGTACACTTGTGCAACTGTGACTGTTGCAAATTGAGGATTCATGGGACCAGGCGCGGGTAAGAGGAAGCTGGGAAAGCCTACAGACATCCACCAATCGGGTTTTCTGTGCGACTAAGAAGTCTGAGGCACTGCTTGGCTAGTACTGGTTTCCTTCCACTAAGTTCTGACCTGAAAATGCAGCCTTGGGAGGCGCTTCAAATCTCAAGCATAGCTAGCTGGATTTGATTTCTTACTCTTACAAAAAAAAAAAGAAAAGAAAAAAAATCTTTCACCAGAACTTACTCAGAAAAAGAAAATTACAAAGCACAATTAAGAAATTACAATCAAGGAATAAACAGGAATATGTTCAGCTTAATTTGTTCACATTCAAGGCTACACCCAGAGGTGGAAAATTCTGAGACAAGGCTAAGTTGGATCTCGTCAGCCTACCCGCACTTGCCTGGACAAAGAAATCTCAGATATGGCCAAAGGGAATCCTGGTACACTTAAGTAATGGTAGCACTCACCTTGGGTGCTAAATCGTGCCTTCCACAGCAAACCTAAGTGGAAAGACTGCTAGACATGCAAATCAGCAAGGAATCTTTCCAACTGGTGATCTGTGCACTTGTCCCATGTGCACAATCACCTGGTCCTATCACCAGAAAATAGTAAGATTGATAAACCCCGCAGAACTTTTGACAGGATCAAAATTACCGAGCATGAAATGCAATAGAACGCCATCCTTCAAAAACAAAGGAAGGCGTGAGAATAGAAATAAAACGAACTGGGACTGAAAAGAAATGACAAAAATATACAAAATGCATAAATACTTAAACCAAATCAGTATGTAAAATCGCGTTAGAGCCCTGCATGGTGGCACATGCTTACTGTAGTTCCCGCAACTCAGAAGGCTGGGGCAGGAGGATCACGAGTTCGAGGCCAGCCTCAGCAATTTAGTGAGCCCAGTCTCCCAAGCAACTGAGGGAGAAGATGTCTCAATAAATAAATAAATAAATAAATATTTAAAAATCACGTTGTAAAAACGAAAGGGATATGAAATGAGCAAAGCCACGGCATATTTATATTGCAAATCGCGCTAAGTAACAAAACAATGAGTATTAAAGATTAAAAAAAATAAAATCGAGAAACCAATTCATTTTTTAAATCTACAAAATTCTGAGAGTGATTCTAAAGTCGTACATGTCATTTCTAAAAGTTGAAATGGATAAAAGTCTAAAGTTATGGAAAGGAATAAGACGAATACAAATATTTGAAACAGAAGAAAATGGCAAGTAATAGGCGACCTGAAACGCTACAGAGAATCTTCAGGAGAAAGAGAATTTTTAAAAATTGACAAGGAACAACTGAAGGCAAATCTCAGTGCTTTTTAATTTCCTAGTGAAGTCGTTTTGTAACCCAGAATCTTTTCACAGAGTAAGATCCGAGCAGCTCCTTCTCCGACCTAAGGCTGCCTCGCTGCCAGAGAAGGATGGGCAGCACCCCCAGGCATTGAGAACTCGGGCGAATCCACCAGGAGGGCTGAGGAAAGCAGGTGCGGGTTCCACCAGTTGGAGGAGACAGGTCGGGAACTGAACCAGAGCCGGCTCAAGGGCACTCGGAGAGACACTGGTCCGCAGAGGTCTGGGTGTTTGGCGGCTTGTCGCCGGGGTAGGGGCTGGGGGGCTGCGTCCTTGGCAGTGAAATCTGCTACAGCTTCACTACCTCGGGCTCTTCCCCAGGCTCCTCCCCATCTGCCTCCAGTTTCTGGCGTCGCAGCTTCCCGGCCTCGGTTGGTTCCCAGGAGCTCTGTACTCCCGCGGAATCCGTTTTGCAGGTGGCCCCAGCGCCCCCGCCAACAGGACTGGAGAGCCGCTCCCAGTCGAAGTCACAGTTGTCACCGGGAGAACTCTCCTAGGACAGGGTTGCAAGGGAGAGGACAAGGCCACCGGCTTCTGAACACAGGAGGAGGCCGCGCCTCTGGCGCCACCTCCACGGAATCCCAAGCTGCTTCACAGGGCCCAGAAAATGCTGCTCCATCGCGTGAGCCTCAGAGAAGCAGGACAGAAGCCTCTGCGCTGATGGAGAGAGGAGGCAGAGCCTCCCACCATCCCGAGTGTTTATGTCCTCCAGCGGAGGGCGGAGACAAGCCTGAGAGGCTAAAACGCAGTGACAGCAAACTCCAGGAGCTCAGTAGACGAAAACAATACGATAGAAATTTAGATCGCACATAAAACGGAAACGATTAAACGCTACGGGAAAACGTAGCCGAATAACAAACGAAATAAACGGAGCTGAAGGGAACTGAACTAAGAAATCCAGAGCCGGCTCTGCGGCCGGCATCACTGTGGTGGGTGCACAAATCGCCTCCTGTCCGTTTATGCAGTATCCTGCCGGCGTTGCACCCGCCGCTGTGAGGGCTCCGGCTCTCTTAGTACCACAAGAGTGCCCTGTTACTGGCACCGGTGTTCTTTTGACAATAGCAACTCCCTTCGCTGGAGCTCGGTGTCTCCTGCGCCACTGCGTCTGGGTTCCCAAGACTCTAGGCGCAGGTCTCATTGCCAGGAGACCTAGGGGCCAGGCAGTGATTGCTGCCCCTTGTAGGTTCAGTTCCCCTTCAGCTCCGTTTATTTCGGTTTTATTTTCGGCTACATTTTCCTGTCCCGTTTAATCCTTTTGGTTTTCTGTAGGAGACTCCCCCTACCAGAGAGCAATGTAAACCCAATAGCCACGCCCCCAGGGAATCCCTTTCTCAGGCCACACCCCACCGGCCTCCAGTTACCAGTCAATCCCCTCAGGGATTAATTCACCTAGTAAATCAAGGCTAATTAAGCCCAATCATTTCTCCTCTAAACTTTGCATTGTCTCACACGTGAACTTTTGGGGCACATCACATCAAGTGTAACACAGGCTCCTGGAGGAACAAGTCAGGAGGCAGAAACATTTCCAGACTGCAGATGGCCATTGTGGACTACCCAGTATCTGGTCAAATAAGCCAATCTAATCAATCCCCTTTTGATAATCATACTTCCTGTTGATTCTGTTCCTCTTGAGACCCCTGACTAATACAACTTCCTGGTCACTGTTCCTGCTTCATCTCCCAAATTTTGGTACCCAGTAATTTTCATTGTTATTCACATCTATTTATTTTCTACTTTGCCTTGTGCTTTTTTCCTTGATCAGAAAATTGTTTGAAATGCTTTTTGTTTTCTACAAATTTGTGAATTTTTACTTCCCCTTCTTTATTATTGATTTCTAGCTTCATCCCATTGGGTGTTTAGAAGACACTGACAGCTTTCTTTAAAATGTTTTTAAAATTCTCCATTATGGGCCATGAATACCTTTCATGAGGGATTATAACCTAACTTACACCAAAGAGCCCCAAGTCATCCTCTTATACTGGTGACTCATTTTCCAAGATATGAATTGGACAGAGTCAGGTATGAGGTGATAGATCAATCAGATTACAGCACCAGATCTGAAAAACAAAACTCATTTTCCATTTTTAAATTGGTTTTTGGAAGTATTTCTACCCACAAGTATTGTACCCTGCAGGCAGATTTCAGGAAAAAAAAAAAAAGGGTTACAACCAAACCATATTGTGAGAATCTGGGTATTGTGCTGACAACCCTGCTAAAACCAGAAGAAAAATAACTATTTTTCAGTGACTTGTATGGAGCAAGACTGCCTCCCAAGTACACAAACTAACAGATTTTTGTTGTTGTTGTTAATCTCATTAACTGAACTTTGTGATGGGATTTCCTTTTAGAATTAAAGCCAACACCACCCAGGTTCCCAGTCTGTGGTTAGAAAGTCCCTGGAGGCCAGAGGGGTTTAAGAACACCCAAACTGCTGCCTGCTAAGTCCCACATACTTGGTGGTGCCTGGTGTGAGGTCCACAAAGCCATGGAGCAGTGTTTTCCCTGCTGTGTGCCACAGGCTTGGAATTCTGCAGAGCAGGCACCAGGGCTCCAGAGGCCTCCAACCCTGAGCTCAATATGTCCTCGGCCCTTGCCACTGCCCTTCTACATCCACCCACCAGATATCTCCTATGACTGCCAAGACTTCCACTGCGACCTGCATTCTACATCCTGAGGGCTTCTTTCCTAGCATAGGTCAAAAAAAGGTGACTTTCCCAGAGAACACAGCACCTTGTGCCAGGACACAGAGCCTCCTGTCCTGGACCAGGCATCTGGGACCAAGAAGAAGCCCCAGGCACCCCCAGAAAAGTCGGAGGTCTCGCAGGTACCCCTCCATTGGTCGCCCACTGGGGCTCCCTTGTTGTGTTCTAGGTGCTCAAGGCTGCTGTGTATCTGCTTGGAGACACAGCATGTGAAACCCCTGGTACACAGGGATGTCTGGAGCCCCAGACCTCTTGGTGGTGGTGATCCTTGTAAGATGCCTCTTCCTCCTGCCCCTGCCAGCAGCCAGGGGACTAGCCAAGAATGTTGGGAGTGGATTCCAGGCCTTCTGCGCAGGACTCCCTGAGGCTGCTTGAGTCTGCCACCTTAGAAACCCAGGAGCATTGAGAATTCCCCTGCAACTCTTGTTTAGAAAAGCGTTTTGGAAGGGATCATGTTTTCTCAATAAAGTTGTGCCAAAATGTGAAATTCTTTGTTGTATAGTCCTCCTGTTGGGAATGTTGGGGAAAGTGGAGGCTCAGACTGCTGGGTGGTAGAGTCCATGTCCAGATTTAAGAGGGTCAAGTCTGTATCTAAGGGGGCCCTCCCTCATTGTTCTTGTTTTGCTTATTGGCAGGGTGGGTTAGTGGTTTTGCTAGGTATAGGTGGGTTAGACGGGTAACTAGTGTACCAGGGGTTTCACATGCTGTGTCTCCAAGCAGATACACAGCAGCCTTGAGCACCCAGCTTAGAAAAGATCTTCCTGTGCCACCCTGTCCTCTGTTTCCTCTATCTCAGGGGTGCTCCTGCCATATTGCAGGATTAAATCTCAGTCATAGTTTTAGATTTGTTCTGGTTTTCTTCTTGATTCAGCCTTGGTAGGTATTGTTTTTGTTTTGTTTTTAAAGAGAGAGAGAATTTTTTTTTAATATTTATTTTTTAGTTTTTCGGCAGATACAACATCTTTGTATGTGGTGCTGAGGATCGAACCCAGGCCCCACGCATGCCAGGCGAGCATGCTACCGCTTGAGCCACGTCCCCAGCCCTTGGTAGGTATTGTTAACATTAACAGTCATCCAACTTGATAGGCTTAAGAGTTGCCAATGATTAAGAGGCTTCTGGGTATATAAATGAGGGTGTGTCTAGGAATGACTGGCATGTGGGTTAGCCAACTGAGGTGGAGATCCTCACTAATGTGATCAGCACCATCCAATAGGATGGTGGATTGGATGGAATAAAAGGGGGAAGAAAAAGGAAGTTGCAGCAGATGCAAGTGGGATTCTTCTAGAAAGGGTTCTTGATTGCTGCTGCCATCACTTGAGGATATCTGACTCTTGCTTTTTCACTCCTCCAAAGTGAGCTCTGCCAGTGATTGTCCAGGGAGTTTCTGGAAGCCTTCTGTTTCAGACTCTGAGAGCACTGTTGATCTCTCTGGTTTCGGGGGCTTCAGCCACTTGTGCGGCTACTGGTTCCTCCAGCTCTACAGCCTGCAGACGGCCATTGGGGACTACCCAGCTTCTGATCAAGCAAGCCAATATCTGCTGTTGTTCAATTCTCTCCCTGTTCCCCCCCGCCTTTCCCCTCACATCCTCTTCTATGTAATTTTGTGTAACATTGAGGGTCTCCTACCATTTCCATATGCTTTCCCTTCTCTCTCCCTTTCTCTCCCCCCACTCGTCTTTGTTTAATGTTAATCTTTTCCTCATGCTCTTCCTTCCTGTTCTGTTCTTAGTTGCTCTCTTTATATCAAAGAAGACATTTGGCATTTGTTTTCTAAGGATTGGCTAGCTTCGCTTAGCATAATCTGCTCTAATGCCATCCATTTCCCTGCAAATTCTATGATTTTGTCATTTTTTATTGCTGCATAGTACTCCATTGTGTATAGATGTCACATTTTTTTTTTTTTATCCATTCATCTATTGAAGGGCATCAAGGTTGGTTCCACAGTCTAGCTATTGTGAATTGTGCCGCTATGATCATTGATGTGGCAGTATCCCTAGAGTACGCTCTTTTAAGATCCTCAGGGAATAGTCCGAGGAGGGCGATAGCTGGGTCAAATGGTGGATCCATTCCCAGCTTTCCCAGGTATCTCCATACTGCTTTCCAGATTGGCCTTACCAATTTGCAGTCCCACCAGCAGTGTACAAGTGTACCCTTTTCCCCACATCCTCACCAACACTTATTGTTGTTTGACTTCATAATGGAGGGGAGGGGGGAGAGTAGGGGAAAGGAAAGGTAGCAGAATACAACAGTCACTAATATGCCATTATGTAAAAATGTGAGTGTGTAACTGATGTGATTCTGCAATTTGTATTTGGGGTAAAAATGGGAGTTCATAACCCAATTGAGTCAAATGTATAAAAGATGATATATCATGAGCTTTGTAATGTTTTGAACAACCAATAAAAAAAAAAAAGAAAGTCACTATTCTTTTATAAGTGATTATTTTCAGAGATGTGATATTTAAAAATAGACTTTTTGTTTGTATGTTTGTAGGTAAAATAGTATATATATAACTATTTTCCAACTGTTCTCCTGGTGTATATTTTAAGAACATAAGCCTTAAGTGCAAAAACAAAAATAAAAAGTCACTGAAGCCTTAAATATGCTTCCAAACATTTCAAAGATCTTTGTTATTTTCTCTTAAATGAATGAGGCAAGCTGTCCCTCCCACCAGACTTTAGTAATCCCCCCTTTTATGTCTCTGTACTTTTGCCATTTATAAAGTTGATTTATTGTTTGTTACTTTTAGTGATTTTTAAATGCGCATGAAGTCTTTGGCTTCCTCATGACTTTGTATTTCATATTAAATTACCCCGTCTTCTTCTGTTGCCCACACCCTCTCCCTCCCATATTACCTTAATAGCATGTCTCTGTTCTAAAGCTATTTTTTAAAAATGTAAACTTTGATTTTTGACTATTAAAAGAATTTCCAATTTATTCTAAAAAAAAAAAAAAGTAAGCCAATATAACCAACCCCCTTTTATAATCATACTTCCTGTTGATTCTGTTCCTCTAGAGAACTCTAACTAATGTACCACCCTTGTCACTGTTCCTGCTTTGTCCCATAAATTCTTGTACAGTGTTCTGTCATTGTTATTTATATTAATGTATTTTCTACTCTTTGTTGTGCTTTTCTTTTTGATCAGAAAATTGTGTAAATTTTTTGCTTTCTACAAATTTGTGAATTTTCACTTCCTTTTTTTATTATTGATGTCTAGCTTCCTCCTATTGGTTGTTACGAAGACACTGACAACTATCTTTAAAATATTTTTTAAAAATCTCCACTATGGGCCATGAATATCTTTCATAAGAAACTTGACCTAATGTACTCCAAAGAGCCCCAAATCTTTCTATGATATTGGAGATTTGTTTTTCAAGATATGAATTGGATGGAGTCAGGTATGAGGCCATAGATCAATGAGATTGGGTATAAGGTCATAGATCAATGAGATTTTAGCAAGAGATCTGAAACTCAAAACTCATTTCCCATTTTTAAATTGCTTTTTGGAAGTATTCTTAGTCACAAGTATTCTACCACTCAGGCAGAGTTCAGGCAGGAAAAGGGTTAAACCAAACCATGTTGAGAGAATCTGGGTATTGTGCTGACATCCCTGAGAAACCCAGAAGAAAAATGTGACTTACATGCAGCAAAATGGCCTCCCAATTACAGAGACTAACAGATGATAGGTTTTTATTGTTGTTGTTGATCTCATTAATTGAGCTTGTGATGGGATTTTCTTTTAGGATTAAAGTGAGGGTCCCAGTCTGTGGTTTGGAACTCCCAAGAGGCCAGTGGAGTATACAAATGCAAAAGGTGCTCCCTGCTAAGTCCCACATACTTGGTGGTACCTGGTGTGAGGCCCACAGTGCCAAGGAGCAGCACTTTCGCATCTATGTGCCACCGGCTTGGAATTCTGCAGACCAGACGCCTGGGCCCTGGCCGCTGCCCTTCTATATCCACCAAGAGGATAGCTCCTATGACAGCCGAGACTTTGACTGCAACCTGCTTTCCACACTGCAAGGACGTCTTTGCTGGGAACAGTCTGAACAAAGTGACTTTCCCAGAGCACAAGGTACCTTGTTCCAGGACACAGAGCCTCCTGTCCTGGACAGGGCGTCCACAACCCAGACCAAGCCCCCAGTGCCCCGCCATCGACTGCCAGCTGGGGCTCCCTCATTGTGTTTCCAGTGCACCTGTGACAAAAGA
>NC_092502.1:110447227-110569258 GCF_047511675.1 Marmota flaviventris
GACCATCTATAATCCCCTCTCAGTCTCTGAGAGGGGAACTAAGGCACTAAGGCAGGAGGAATGAAAGTTAGAGAGCAGCCTGGGAAATCAGACCTTCTGCCAAAATAAGCAGTGAAAATTGTCATGGCAAAACCAGGCAAGGTGGTGCACACCTGTAATCCCAGCGGCTCCAGAGGCAAGGCAGGAGGATTGTGAGTTGAAAGCCAGCCTCAGCAACTTAGCAAGGCACTAAGCAACTCAGTGAGACCCTGTCTCTAAGTAAAATATTTTAAAAAGGCTGAAGATGGGGCTCAGTGCTTAAGAGCCCTGGATTCAATCCCTAGGGAAAAACAACAACAACAAAAATGCATAGCTGTAGCTTAATGTTGAAACTCCCCTGGTTTGAATCCCCAGTATCAAACACACACACACACACACACACACACACACACACACACTCATACACACACACTCACACACACGACACACACGATGCACGCACACACACACAGGATGCACGCGCACGCACACACACACACAAGAGAATTAATGTCCAGCTGGTTACAGTGGGACACTCCTTTAATCCCAACAACTCTTCAAACTGAGGAAAGAGGAATCCCAGTTTGAAGCCAGCTTTAGCCACTGAGGGAGACATTGTCTTAAAAAGTAAAAAGTGGGGCTGGGGTTGTGGCCTAGCAGGTGCGAGATGCTGAGTTCCATCCTCAGCACCACATAAAAATAAAATACAGGCAGTGGGTCCAACTACAACTAAAAAAAAAAAAAAGGAAAAAACTTAAAAAATGTAAAAAGGGTTTGAGATGTATCTCCATAGCAGAAAAATATCTGTGATTAACCCTTAAATCCCCAAAGGGGGGGGGGAAGCTGGCCCATCAGTGTATCTCTCAATTTAATCTCCAGTTCTGCCAAAAATAGAGCATGTATATTATCATTCATTAACTCATAAAAATGCTAGAAAACAAATATCTATATTAAAAAGGATAACCAGTTAGAACACAATGGGGAAAACTCATTAGGAATAAATGAGGGGTTGAAGGGTTAGGGAGTGGCTGGCGAGCCGCTGCAGGTGAACACTAGACATTAAACCCCAGGGCCTCCACACAGGCTCAACATTCACCCTATACCCTCAGCACAGAAATCAGCAATTGTTAAACATATATAACACTGGGCTGGGGATGTGGCTCAAGTGGTAGCACGCTTGCCTGGCATGCGTGCAGCCCGGGTTCGATCCTCAGCACCACATACGAACAAAGATGTTGTGTCCGCCGAGAACTAAAAAATAAATATTACAAAATTCTCTCTCTCTCTCTCTCTCTCTCTCTCTCTCTCTCTAAAATATATATAATAAAACACTTAGGAATAAACTCTCATGCAAGCTCTACAATTATAAAACTGCAAAACTTTCCTGAAATGATGAAAACTTCACCCAACTGGAGTCAAACCTCTATTTGGATGAAAATCATAAGGAAAATAAAAAACAAACGCCTAAACCTGGACCCAGAAAGTACCAGCCTGTAGTCTCAGCTGCTCAGAAAGCTGAGGCAGGAGGACAACTTGAACCCTGAACTTTAGGACAACATAGGAAGACCCTCTTCCAGAAAAAGAAAACAAACAACAACAACAAATATGAAATAACTCTACTTTTGGAGGTGAGGCAGTAGGATGAAAAGTTCCAAGCTAGCCTGCCTCTAAATAAAAAATTTAAAAAGGCCAGGGATAAAGCTCAGTGGTAGAACACCTCTGGGTCTAATTCCTAGTACTGGCAAAAAAAAAAAAAAAAAAAAAAAAAAAGAACCAAAAAGCAATTAAAAGAAAAGACTGGCTGGGCAAGGTGGCACACACTCCATAATCTCAGCAGAGCTCAGGATGTTGAGGCAGGAGTACCAATTCAAAACCAGTCTCAGCAATTTAGCAAGGCCCTAAGCAACTTAGCTAGACCCTGTCTCTAAATAAAATATAAAAAACCACCTGGGAAAGTGGTTCAGTAATTAATCTCCCTGGGGTTCAAACCCTGGGACCCCCCAAAATATAAAAAGACAAAAATGTTCTACCACCCAGGTGCTGAACAAAATACAAAGGAAGTCTACCTACTGAACCGGCAGAAATGCAAAGACTCACAACCCTGTTGCTGGACCAGCGATTCCACTTCCACAAACTCATTTTGAAGAGTTCGGGCCAATTCAACAAATATATTCCACAAACTCGCTTAAATAAGGGCAAATAATGTGGGCGAACTAGCGCATGAGTAGATCCCAAGTATTCAGGAGCACGAGACTAGAGGATACCAATTTTAGGCCAATCTCAAGCAAGTCAGTGAGACCCTATTAACTCAGAATAAAAAGTAAAATAAATAACAAAAATGGACTGAGGGGGCCGGGATTGTGGCTCAGTGGTAGAGCGCTTGCCTACCATGTGTGAGATGTGGAGTTCAATTCTCAGCACCACATATACAAAAGTAAAATAAGATTCATTGACAACTAAAAATATATTTTGGAGATGTAGCTCAGTGATAAAGTAGTCCTAGGCTCAATCCCCATTAGCAAAACTAGTTTAAACAAACAACGGCAGACTACTATGAGGAAATATCCAAGCTTTGGCTCATTCAGGCTTCTAAAACAAGACCCCATGGCATCTCTACCTTGCAAACAACCATTTATTTCTTACCGTTTTGCAGGGGTAGAAGTTGGAGATTGAAGACTGCTTCCAAATTGCTTAAGACACCTTCCTGCAGGCTCTTCACAAAACGGAGAATCACTTTGGGACTTCCTTTACATAGCCACAGCTATATCCTGGGGTGTGGACTCCACCCCCAGGGTCAAAGGGTGGAAGGGTCCTCCCCCTAGGAGATAAGTTTCAGCACACTAATGGCACACTTCTGGCATCACCACTCCCTCAATAGGATGGAGTAAATTAGAGTGCATCCAAACAAAATATCACTCAGCCTTTGGGAAACTATTTAGACCATGAGGCAAACAAACTTTTCATGTTTTGAGACAACTAAGAAAATCCAAACACCACCAGTGTGACAATAGTAATGAATTACTGTTGATAGTCTTAAGTCTTTTTTTTTTTTTTAAAGAGAGAGAGAGAGAATTTTAATATTTATTTTTTAGTTATCGGCAGATACAACGTCTTTGTTTTGTATGTGGTGCTGAGGATCGAACCCGGGCCGCACGCATGCCAGGCAAGCACGCTACCGCTTGAGCCCCGATAGTCTTAAGTCTTTGTGAGAACTTAACTTTGAGAGGTACACAATAGAACATTCAATGCAATGGTTTTGCTGGCCATGCATGGAGAATTATTGAAGAGGTGAAAAGTGGCAAAAGCACAATCTCTCAACTTTTGTGAATATTGAAAATGCTCCAGGGCTTCCTTCTCAGTGAAGGAGGGCTCCCATCACGTGTATGGGGCATTGGGTTCCATCCTCAACACCACATAGAAATGAATAAATAAAATAAAGTTACTATGTCCATCAAAACTAAAAATAAATAAATAAATACAAAAAGAAAAAAAATGCTCCACAATTTTTTTAAGTTATTCATGTTTCCATTTACTGACATGAAAAACCTTAAGACAAACTGTCACATAAGGCAGCAGGGAACAAGCCAGGTGCAATGGCAGAGGCATGTAATCCCAGTGGCTCTGGAGGCTGAGGCTGCAGGAGTGTAAATTCAAAGCTAGCCTCAGCAACATAGTGAGGCCCTAAGCAACTTTGCAAGACCCTGTCTCTAAATAAAAATTTTAAAATGGGCTGGGGATGTGGCTCAGTAGTTAAGTGCCCCTGGATTCAATTCCAATTTATTTATTGGTGCCAATAAATAAATAAATAAGAATCAAAATTTTAAAATACCAGGGAACAAAATGTGAGTTCATTCAGGTAAATTTATGTGTTATATGTGCATGGAAAACACAAATCCAGGGTGATAACCTCAAATTAACTATGAAAATATTAATACTGGAGTCACATTAGACTATGATTTCCACGACTACTTCCTAATGAGACCTTTCTACATCACTTGAATTTTAAAATAAACTCTTTGTTTTCACAATTTAGTAAAATAAAATTATTTCATTTTCTAAATGATACAGAGGCACAAACATTAAGAAGCTCTACTAAGGTGCTAGGGGCATAGCTCAGTGGTAGGGTGCTTGCCTAGGATTTTGAGGCATATTTGATCCCCAATACCAAAAAGCCAAAAAACAACTATAAGGGGCAACAAGGAGGAGATTAAAGCTGTGCAGACCTTAGGTCAGTTGAGGGTCACCCACAGAAAAATCCAAACAGCAAGGGGCAATAGAAGCAGATACCTTAACAGATAGTGGGCAGAGCAGGACAGTTCAGAGAACCACAGACCAATCAGAGTCAGGAGAGGTAGGGAGGGGTTGAGTGGGCAACCAAAGAATTCTGATTCTCCTTCACAAGACAAAGGAAAGAAAGAGCGGGCTGCTAAATTTAGCAACAAGATGTTGAGGACC
Organism: Marmota flaviventris; assembly: GCF_047511675.1. Taxonomy (NCBI): domain Eukaryota; kingdom Metazoa; phylum Chordata; class Mammalia; order Rodentia; family Sciuridae; genus Marmota; species Marmota flaviventris. The sequence goes on from NC_092502.1 coordinate 110,451,701, forward strand.
TAAAGGGAGTGCTCAGCATAGTATTCTATGCAAATAATGTAAATTTCCAGAGCCCCCCCCCCCCCAGTCCAACAGGAGTTGAAGCACAGATCACAATCTAGGGGGAGAGGGAATGTTCCCAGAACAGCCAGAACACCCACAGTTTTTCTAATAAGACAGTTCAGACCCTGAGACCTAAGGATAGTTTCCATCCCTTTGCACCTAAAAAGAGATCAATCTCATGCTAAAATTTTTAAATTATAATCCCTCCACTCCACTGAAGAAGTACATGGTGCAGGTACCACCACCCTTGTGTTCACAAGGGAATGAAAGGCCAGCAGTTTGTGCTAGATTCAGCATCTCTCTCCACACTGGACTTTAAAGCCCTTCTTAGAAGGTCACCCACAGGCCAAGAGCAGAGGCTCATGTTTGGAGGTCAACCACTAGGGGAGCAGAGGCAGGAGGACTGAGAATTCAGTGCCAGTCTCAGCAACTTATGAGGCCCTTAGCAACTTGGTGAGACACAGTTTCTAATTAAAAAATTAAAAATTGGCTGGGGATGTGTCTCAGTGGTTAAGTGCCCCTGGGTTCAATTCCTGGTGCCAATAAATAAATAAATAAGAATCAAAATTTTAAAATACCAGGGAACAAAATGTGAGTTCATTCAGGTAAATTTATGTGTTATATGTGCATGGAAAACACAAATCCAGGGTGATAACCTCAAATTAACTATGAAAATATTAATACTGGAGTGACATTAGACTATGATTTCCACGACTACTTCCTAATGAGACCTTTCTACATCACTTGAATTTTAAAATAAACTCTTTGTTTTCACAATTTAGTAAAATAAAATTATTTCATTTTCTAAATGATACAGAGGCACAAACATTAAGAAGCTCTACTAAGGTGCTAGGGGCATAGCTCAGTGGTAGGGTGCTTGCCTAGGATTGTGAGGCATATTTGATCCCCAATACCAAAAAGCAAAAAAGAACTATAAGGGGCCAACAAGGAGTACATTGAAGCTGCAGACCTTAGGTCAGTTGAGGGTCACCCACAGAAAAATCCAAACAGCAAAGGGCAATAGAAGCAGATACCTTAACAGACAGTGGGCAGAGCAGGACAGTTCAGAGAACCACAGACCAATCAGAGTCAGGAGAGGTAGGGAGGGGTTGAGTGGGCAACCAAAGAATTCTGATTCTCCTTCACAAGACAAAAAAGACAAAGGAAAGAAAGAGCAGGCTGCATCTAAATTTAGCTACAAGACACCTAGGACCTGAAGAGAATGCTCAGCATAGTATACAAATTTCCAAAAGTGCCACCCAGTTCAACAGGAGTTGAAGCACAGGTCACAATCTAGGGGGAGAAGGGATGTTCCCAGAACAGCCAGAACACCCACAGGTTTTCTAATAAGACCACAGCTCAGACCCTGAAGCATTGAAGTGGCACCCCCTCTCTCCACAGGAAGGTCTTAACTGGGCTTCTCCAGAAATCTTTACCATGGCTGATTTTAGGACTGTCAGCAAAAGAGTCTCTGCAAAAGAGTTCAATGTAGATAAACTTCCTATATTCTTGTTGCCCTGTTTGACTTGGCCACTGGCAGAGAAGGTAGCAGCACTCCAGGTGCTGGGCACCCCCTTACTAGTTTTTCACAAACATATTCAGTATAGTACTTTGAAGAAATGTGCAAACAAGGCCTCTGGCCTTGAGCTGGGCTTCACAGAGATGTCTATATTTTTAAGATAAGTTACGATTGGGTTCCTTGGTAACAACTGGCAGGGAGAGGAAAAAAGGGGAAAAGAAGCTCTCCCCTTCTCAGGTGTTGTCCTTGAAGAGTTAACTTGACCAAAACAGTGAAAGAAAAAGCTGCTTTTATGTCAACTTCTGCAGACTGTGAACTTCTGAGACCCTCCCCTTACACGCTGGGTATAAAACGCTGAAACTCCCTGAACTCGAGGTTCAGGGAATTGATTGATTACAGCAAAGGCTGTACCCTCTGAACCTGGCTGCAGCCAAATAAAACTGTTTCCTGCCATCTTCGGTGCCTTGCCTTGCCTCGTTTGTCCCTACAACAGATCAACCTCTGTTGGGTCCCGAGTACTGTCCAAACTAGTTGAAGCTGAAATGAACCCGGGGAGTCGCCAGAGTAGTCTCTGTTCAGGGACAGCGAGCAGAGGGGAAACCGTGACTCCCTTTTTGTTTGGTTTGGAATTATTGGAATTTGGGCGGTATAGAAATTCTGTCCTGGCCATGTCTGTGGGAAAGTGTGTGAAACTTTGTGAATGAGACAGACAAAGGGAAGGTTTCCGACCCAACCCGAGGGCCAAAGCAAGTGCAGAGTCCTGATCCGCGGTTCCGTGGCACCTCATACAGTCTATGGCGGAATTTCACCCACCAACATCCAGGTGAAAGCTCCAGGTCAGCGGTTGATACCGACTTGCAAGGCTAAGAGGGCCCTAAGTCCCCATGAGAGGAGTGGCAGGAGATGGATGAAGCAACTCTTGTCCTAAGCGTGTTTTGTTCTAAAGTGTGCTCCACCGATGCAGGGTGGAACATGGGAGGCACACTAAGGAAACTGAGCCTTCTGACGTGTGTTAGAAACCTTTAGGAAGGTTTTCCTGGTAACTGTGGAGTGAAACTCACTCCACAAAGGTTGTATACTCTGTGAATTAGAATGGCCCACCCAAGATGTGGGCTGGCCACCAGATGGATCTTTAGAAGAGAGAGTCATTGCTGAGATCCTTTTGATTGTTGTTGGAACCCCTGAACCAATTTGCTTATATTGATTGCTTGCAAGAGATAGTTCAGAAACAGCCCCCTTGGTTGAGAGCCTGTCTAGATGGACAGTCCAAGCTGATGTTCACCAGGAGCATCTCTAAGACCCAGAGGAAAGCAGCTAAACAGAAAATCTGACTAGGAAAGAGGAAGGCAAACAGTTTTTCCTGTGAGCCAGAAGACGACCCAAGACCTTATGTGCCACTCTACCCAACGTTGCCAAGACCACTGGGACAACAGACTCTCCTTTCAGCCCCCTTGTCCTCAGAGGCAACAAATGATGGCCCCCAATACTGGCTATTCCTTCCTCTGTGATGTCCTCAGAGCTAAAGGCTTCCTAGGACCAAAGACTCTTTCACCTCCAAAGATGAAGGTGGGAGATTTGTCCCGAGACCATAGCCACAACTCAGATGAGAACTCTCCAGATGCCCCTGCAAGGGACTAAAGGACATACCCATGTTGACCAGAAGGGAAATGTCTGAGGGAGACAAGGCAGTTTTGTGTGCGAGCCTTTCACCACCACTGAGCTCATAAGCTGGAAAAATCATACTCCCTCCTACATGGAGAAAGCTTGGGCCATGACTGATCTGATGCAGCCCGTTATCCAGACCTAGGACAGGGCCTCAACAAAGAAGAAGGTCTAAAAATGAAGAGATGTCAAGAAGCCCTCATAGAAACTCTAAAAGAAAAGTAAAAAGAGAACAAAACACACTGTCTGTGCCCAAGAGTTAGAAGGAATCAGAGCCAGCCCTGAGCCCCAGCCTAAGCCCAGCACATCTGCAGACAATCAGAGCTGAGATAAGCCTCCCGCTGCTCTAGCATCTCCCTGTCGTACCCTCCATAGCCCTGAACATTTCTCTGGCAGCAATAATCAAAAGAGATGTGCCCAACTGACTCAGAGCTAAATGTCCAGGCCACCTCCGCTGCCGCCCCTCTCTCTGCCCAGAGGTGCCCGGGGGAGGAGGGGCACATACAAGTGTAACAGCCGCAATGCAAGTTTGTCAGTAAAGAAATGCACAGGTGCAAGCAACAGGTGATCAATGCAGCCTTAGTGGGACAGGCTCAGAGAGCCATTTGCCAAAAATTACAATCCTAGAGGGCTTTACTAAGAAGTGTGCCAGTGAGCTGATTAAGGTGGCCACCACAGTTTTCATCGATCGAGATCCAGAGACTCAAAGACAGGCAGACCAAAAAGATGAAGAGGAGGATGGATCTTCTTACAGTGGCCCTCACCACAAACCCAGAGGTCACTCAAAGGGGGGGGGGGTGTCTCACTAGAACAAAGCCAATGGTCCAAATGTTTATAAGGAAAAAAAAGCGTGGCCAGAAAAATGGGAAGCCTCCAGTGGCCCCAGCAGGAGAGCACCCACTGTCATGCTCAAATGCTAAGCCTTGAACAGAGAAGGAGTGAATGTTTTCCTCCAGCCTTTGGTCCCAGCCCCTCCTTTCAGTTTCTTCCCACTTGCTTGGAAGTTGATGATTGACGAATATGGCAGGGGTCCCATAGACACCCAACTGCATCTGATGCACGGGACCCAGCACCTCAGGAGGGCTCAGGTGCTGCAAGCCTCCAAATGAACCATGAATATGTTCATGTTAACAGCAGATAGTGGGCCATAGGGTGCTCACTCCAAAAGGACTTGCCACCCTGGCTCCAAGCCACATGCTGGGAGCCACCAGCAGGAAGGGCCACAGAGCCCCATGCACCCAGGCATACTGAACAAAAACACAAGCGGGGCAGCTACTATGGACAATTAGAGCAGGCTTCCACCTGGCAGGAGGAGAAAGCCACACAGTCAAGGAGCAACACCTAGATGGGCACAATGTGGCTGCCACACTGGTACCACCACTGACCTCCATCCTTGGCAGACAGCCCACGATGAGATTGACATAAGTGGCTTTTACACAAATGATGTCCCAGGTCATCAGTCTCTGTTAAGATTTACATTAGATTTAAGAGTTGGAGAATCCTAGCAGCCAAGATCCTGCACTGGGAGATAACTAAAATAAAATAAAATAAAATAAAATCCTGCATCTTAAAGCACCAGAGGCTCTATATATGCCTCCCTTCCCTAAATGACAGTTCCTCCCAGGTGCTTGAGTACACCATCTTTGTGACAGCACTGGACTCTAACGTAAAAGTCCACATCTATCAAGAAAAAGTCAAATAGCTTAGTCACCATCTGACTCAGCAATAGAACAGAACAACCACTGGGCCTCAAAAGAAACAGGAGATCTGCTCAATTCCAGTCCCTTCAACCTGCCATCAGACTAGAGAATTCTTGGGGGCTACTGAGTTCAGCCATATATGGATCCCCATCTTTCAGTTAAGACAAAACCTCTCTATAAAGCCACAAAGAGGGGAGAACAGGATCGTCTAATATGGGGGCCAACTAAGCAAAAGGCCTTTGAAGACATTAAACAAGCACTCACCGGTGCACCTGGATTAGGGCTCCCTGACCTCACAAAGCCTTTCTTTCTGTATGTCCATGATAGGTCTGGAGTGGCTATGGGAGTTTTGACTCAGATGCTGGGGACATGGAACCCTCCAGTGGCCTATTTGTCTAAACAGCTGGACTCTGTAGCCCAGGACTGGCCACCTTGTTTACGGGCCCTTACAGCCACAGCTCTTCTGGTATTGGAAGCTGATAAACTGGCCATGGGACAAGAGCTGGTTGTCAGAGTTCCTCATTCAATTTTGACATTGTTAGAATATAAAGGACACTATTGGTTGACTAATGAAAAAATGGTCAAATATCAGGGCATGATATGTGAAAATCCACGTATCCACGTCGAGGTCCTCAGAACTCTAAACCCAGCAACTTTGTTGCCCATTGGACCTGGAAAACCTGATCACATATGTGTTGAGGTCATGGATGAAGTGTTCTCCAGCAGACCAGACCTAACAGACCAGCCTCTCAAAGTCGCTGATGCAGAGTTCTTCACAGATGGAAGCAGTTTTATAAAAGATGAGGTATGTTTTGCTGGATATACAATGGTCACTCTGGACTCCACTGTCAAGGCAGAACCTCTGCCTCAGGGAACTTCAGCACAAAAAGTAAAACTTATTGCTTTGATTCAAGCACCTCAGTTGCCAGCAGGAGTCTGTGTGGATATTTACATAGACTCAAAATATGTGTTGGCTACCCTTCATGTTCATAGGGCCTTATGTATGCTAATTAGGAGAGAAAAAAAGGGACATAATGTATGGGCAAGAAATTCTTAAACTTTTGGATGCACTGTGGGCTCCCAGGAAGGTTGTGATTATATATTGCCAATGTCATCGAAAGGGAAACACTGTGGTTTCTCAGGCACCAGAGAGTTGACAGAGAGGCCAGGTTAGCTATCTGAAAGAAATGGGAAGAAAATCCAGTCCCAGGTTTAAATGCTGCCCTTCTGTCTAGCTGACTAGCTAACAGAATAGGAGCCAACATACTCCCAACATGAAAGTAAGTGATTTAAGACTGAAAAAAGAAACTTTTCTCCTAGGTGGATGGTGGAGATTTTCTGATGGCCGGAATAGCTATCCCGGAGATTCTAGCCCCAGCCTTTATCAGACAGTTTCGCAGGAAAACATGTTGGACCTATGTTACCGCTGTTTACAGGTGATGAGTCCTTGCTTCCGCAATGCTGAAGTATAACACCAGAGAAGCACACCCAGGCAAGTTTAGAGTGGAAAGTAGAAACTTTATTAAGGACAGCAGAAAAGACTTCTCCCTGGAGGAAGAAGGGTAACCAAGAGGTGGAATCTGTGGAAGGGATTATAGCTAAGGTATTCTTTCATCTTTCCCACATTTCTGTCCTTTGTTCTGTTATCTTGCAGTGATAGAATGTAGGTGAGAAGACTAAAGGTGAGGGGTAGATGGGCCAGAGGAGTAATCTGGGCAGGAAGGGCCTGGGGCTGCCTTTGACTAGTACTTCCCAGTTTGCTGGGAGCTGCTTCTTTAACATTCCTTTAGAATGGGCTCTGGGCCTTGGGAACATTAACATTTCAATTTCCCCAAGTGCTGCTCTGCTTTCCTGGGCTCCATTCTCAACATGGCCTTCATTTTTTATTTTACTGGATATTAGACCCGATTTACCTAACTACACTAACTACCTATCTTTAAATGTGGCTTCACATACAGCACTTGAGACAGTTCTATGTCCCCTGGCTCACAAGCAACACCTGGATGATCTGCAAACAATGTGAAGTTTGTGCTCACAACAATCCTTGTCAGGGGCCAGAGCTCCCAACAGGAATCCAAACTATAGGAGGAGCATCTTTTGAAGACTTGGAAGTAAACTTCACTGAACTACATGCTCAGGGGGCTATAAATAACTTTTGGTTCTTGTGTGTTCATACTCTGACTGGGTGGAAGCCTTTCCCACCCGCACTGAAAAGGCTAGGGAGATACTAGGATGCTTCTCTGGGAAATTATTCTCAGATTTGGTGTCCCAATAATTGTTGGCTCAGACAATGGGCCAGCTTTTGGGCAGAGGTGATATGATTACTGACCAAGAGTGTAAACATCAGATGGAAGTTACATACTGTCTATAGACTGCGGAGTTCTGGATGAACAGGACTTTAAGGTTCAATTGGATAAGCGGTGTCAGGAGACTCACTTACATTGTGATGAACTTCTCCCTATTACACAGTTGAGGATTAGATCTACTCCCACTAGGAGGAATGAAAGTATCCAGGGAATTGGCTTCTTTCTCATTTCATTATGATTGTAGAGACCTGCCTTGTGGCCTTTCCTATGCCTTCTAGGAATGGAGGAAAATCCTTCAAACTTGATTCTCTAGGATAGCAACACTTTTTCATGAACATTCTTAGGTCAGTGTTTAGACAAGAAATTCATTGCTGTGATGCATCCTCTTGTAGCCTGGCTGGAATGGAGCTTGCTTTGTCATTTGTTTGGTCCAGATTCTGGAACAGCCTCCTCTGCTTTATACAGCTGGATATGATTCCAGATTTACAGTCCAGAGTCCCAGGCTACATTCCCAGGCTTTCTCCTTACAGTATAAACAGTGTCTCTCTCATACTCTTTGTTGAAATCTTGACAGGCCTGCAAGGCTCACTAAAAGAAAAAAAGGTGGCTCTTCAGAAGAGAAACCTCTGCATGAAGCTGTTGCTGGTGTTCTTCAAGGGAAGTCTCTATCTGGCAGTGCTTTCTGAACTTGACTGTGACTCTGAATCATCTGGGGATGCTGCTAAGGTCAGATTCTGATGCTGGGGTGGGGTCTGAGCTTCTGAGCTTCTGAGATTCTAGCAAGTTCCCCACAAGTTCTACTAGTGCCCCATTGGAGGAGGGTTTAACAAAACTAGGTATCCAAGGAGTAGAATACCAGGTATTTGCCCACGATGCCGTAGAGGGAGACATTGGGCTAATGAATGCCGTTCTCAAACCACCATAGAGGGTACTCCATTATCAAAAAACGAACAAGGACCAGGTGTTTATCCACGATATCGTGGAGAAAGGCATCAGGCTCCATTGCCAAAAAATGGACAAGGGGGCCCAATGCTCCGGGGCCCAAAACCACAAATATACGGAGCACTGGAGGAACCCAGCAACCCCATCAGGGTAGTGCCCAGGACACATTGTCCATCAGATCCCTCATCAGACAAACCAGAGGGAGCGCAGCGTTGGACATCTGCGCTTCCGCCAGAGCAGTACTAACTCCAGAGATGGGAGTTCAAATCATTCCCACAGGGGTGAAAGGACCTCTTCCCAAAGGAACAGTAGGCTTATTATTGGGACGCAGCTCTTCTACTCTAAAAGGACTTATGATAAGTCCTGGGGTAATTGATCCCGATTATGAAGGTGAAATAAAAATTATAGCCAGTTCTCCAAAGGGTATATCAGTAATTTCACCAGGAGATAGAATAGCACAGTTACTAATAATACCCAGCCTACATGATAAATTTTCCAGTCGTACTGTAGAAAGAGGTTCCAAGGGATTAGGTTCCACAGGTGTAGATTGGGCTATGCTTTCTTTAAATTTAGATTCTCGCCCCATGCTAAAACTAAATATTCAAGGACATGAATTTAATGGGCTACTGGATACAGGTGCAGACCTTAGCATCATCTCTCGTCAAGAATGGCCAAAACATTGGCCATTACAACAAGCCACTCAAACGCTTCGAGGCCTAGGAGTGGCGACTAATCCCCATAGAAGTGCAATGGTATTAGATTGGAAGGATCCTGAAGGATGTGAAGGAACTATACAGCCATATGTATTGGATCATCTTCCCGTAAATTTATGGGGACGAGATGTCCTAGATCAATTAGGTTTGACATTAACAAATAACATCAACCAAAATGCACCCACTATTATGACTAGACAAGGTTTTAGGAAAGGAAAAAGATTAGAAAAACAAGAACAAGGTATAGCAGCACCAATACAAATAGATCAAGGAACAGACAGACATGGGTTGGATTTTCAGAAAGGGCCACTGAGACAATAAAAATTACTTGGAAATCAGAAAGACCAGTGTGGGTTCCTCAGTGGCCCCTGACTAAAGAAAAGATACAAGCAGCCCATGACCTGGTCAAACAACAATTAGCAGAAGGACATATACAACCTTCTGTATCTCCCCATAATACTCCCATTTTTGTCATCAAAAAGAAATCTGGTAAATGGAGATTATTGCAAGATTTAAGAGCCATTAATAATGAGATGGTTATTATGGGACCTGCTCAATCAGGGATTCCTCAGTTGTCTGCTTTGCCAAAAACCTGGTATGTTTTAGTTATAGATATTAAAGATTGTTTTTTTTCAATTCCAATTCATCCTGAGGATAGTCCACGTTTTGCATTTACTATCCCTGCACTGAATCATGAAGGTCCTGATCAGAGATATGAATGGAAAGTACTCCCTCAAGGGATGGCTAACAGCCCAACTATGTGTCAAATTTATGTTAACAAAGCAATCCAGCCACTTAGAAATCAAAATTCTGAACTACAAATATTTCACTATATGGATGATGTATTATTAGCACACAAAGATAAAAACACATTGCTAGAATGTTATGCCACACTTACAAACTTATTAAAAAATTATAATCTAGAGATAGCAATAGATAAAGTACAATTAAATTTTCCAATTAATTATTTAGGAGTTCTATTATCCTCAACCATGGTCCGTCCACCAAAAATTCAAATACGAGTAGATCAACTCAAATCACTTAATGACTTTCAAAAGTTATTAGGAGACATAAATTGGATAAGGCCTTATTTAGGTATACCAACAGGAGAGTTGGGACCTTTATTTGATATCCTAAAAGGTCCATCAGATCCAAATTCACCCCGAATGTTAACGCCTGAAGCAAGAAAGGCATTAAAAATCATTGAAACATATATGGAAAATATGCATTTGGATAGAATTGATATAAGTTTGCCTTTATTATTTATTGTACTACCAACAAAAAATATTCCTACAGGAGTATTTTGGCAAGAAGGTCCATTATTATGGATACATTTATCTTATTCTCCTAACACTATTCTTACTAGGTATCCTGAGGCTGTAGGACAATTAATACTCAAAGGAATAAAAGCAGCAAAGGGAGTGTTTGGAATTTCTCCCAATAAAATTATTACTCCATATACTATGAATCAAATTGATGAGTTAGCTAATGAGTTAAATACTTGGGCAATAATCATGTGCAAATCTAATGTTTCATTTGATAACCACTTACCATCTAATCCTTTATTGTCTTTTTGGTCATTGCATCCTGTAATTTTTCCAAAAATGACAAGAAAAACACCTATCATGAATGCTCCAAATATATTCACTGATGGGTCAAATAATGGTACAGCAGCAGTAGTTACCCCTGATCAAACTTTTACATTTTTAGTACCCAAACAATCAGCTCAAAAGGTAGAGCTTAATGCAGTTTTACAAGCTTTTGTGATGTTTAAAGATTCTGTATTTAATTTATTTTCTGATAGTCAGTATGTAGTTAATGCTATAGTATCTCTTGAAGATGCTGGTAGGATTTCCCCTTCTTCTACTGTTTTCTCTTTGCTTTCCACTATACAAAGTCTAATCTGGGACAGAAAAGATCCATTCTTTATAGGACATATCAGGGCACATACAGGATTGCCTGGAGCCCTTAGTTTGGGCAATGATTTAGCAGATAAAACTACACATGACATACATATTTTCTCTACACTAGAAGAAGCTATAAATTTTCATAAAAAGTTCCATGTCAATGCTAATACTTTACAAAAGCGTTTTAAAATAACTAAGGAACAAGCTAGACAAATAATAAAACAATGTCAAAATTGTGTGACCTTTTTACCACAAGTTAATCTTGGAGTCAATCCTAGAGGATTGATACCTAACCATATTTGGCAGATGGACGTCACACACTTGCCAGAATTTGGAAAATTAAAATATTTGCATGTTACAGTTGATACTTCTTCTGGATTTTTGATGGGCTCCCTTCATGCCGGAGAAAAAACTAAAGATGTTATAGCTCATTGCTTACAAAATTTTGCCACTGTGGGTGTTCCAAAACAGTTAAAAACAGATAATGCCCCTGGTTATACTTCTACCTCTTTTAAACAATTTTGCTCAACATTTGGCATTACTCATATAACAGGAATCCCATACAATCCACAGGGACAAGGCATAGTTGAAAGAGCTCATCAAACTATTAAAATGTACTTATTAAAGCAAAAAGAAGGAATTGGGAAGGGGTATATATTCCCCAAAGATAAACTTAAAATAACCCTTTTTACTCTAAACTTTTTAAATTTGGATTCATCAGGACTTAGTGCTGCGGAAAGGCATATGTGTCCAAAAAATGTACATAAGCCCAAGGTACTTTGGAAGGATATTCTAACAGGACAATGGAAAGGTCCTGACCCAGTAATTGTCTGGAGTCGGGGGTCTGTTTGTGTGTTTCCACAGGGAGAACAGCAGCCGATTTGGATTCCAGAGAGATTAACCAAAGTCCTGACCCAGTGATTGTCTGGAGTCGGGGGTCTGTTTATGTGTTTCCACAGGGAGAACAGCAGCCGATTTGGATTCCAGAAAGATTAACTAAAGCGATTTCTACAGACCAAAAAGAAGATGATTTGGCTCAAATCCATAACAACTGATATCCAAAACTCCAGTTTGGCTATTCTTACATCTGCAACAGAACCAGGATGCTTTTTTCAATATCTATTTTATTATTGCCCTTTGCCATATCATGAAGTTCTATTTTGTTTTTTGAGCTCATACAGACCTAGGTTAATGTTTTGCTGATCAGTTCTATTTTTTGACTATAGAGTTTTTAAACATTGCAATGGAGATTTCACCTGTAAAAAGTTATAAGGCCTTTACTATAATGTTATGTGTTGTATGTATTATGTTATGTGTGCACACTTGTGTTTTGTGTTATATGTTTGAATGTCCATATATCATATATGATGAGCGCTCATGATAAAATGGATCCAAATATTTTTTTTTTCACGTGATTTATATGGTTTAATTTAAATTGGGTAAACAACTGTTGAGGATTGTTTTAATATGTAAACAAAAAAGAAGGTTAACAGATCTGTTTGTTTACTTTCACCTTTCCTTTTCATTATATTTAATAATTCTCTTAAAGACAATGTAAATTGTTAAGAAAATTGTTTTCTTTTAGTGCCTTCTGTAATGTTACATAATTTTTTCTTTAGCCATTATTGCCAGAATTCCTATCTTCATCCCAGTGCTGGTGAAGTCAAAGATAAAACCAATCTACACCTTCTACAATAGCCATCACTGAACTGCTTGCAGAACTTGCCTGGACACATTGTGAGCTCACCTGTATGCATTTTGAACTATCTGTTGGTGCAGCGACTTGTGGTAGTGTTGGGGTATTTTTGCTGATGATGTCACCGGTGGTACAATTTTTCAAAGGAGCCCTCAATTGGCTTAATGTCATGGCATTTTGCATCCTCCTCTACTAGTGATGGTCTAAAATTTGGGGGCCAACAGAGGTGAGGCAAAGAACCTCACCCCCCCACTGGTGCAAAGGCCTATCCACAAGTATAGCTGTATGCTGGACCGGTAGTCAGTGACGGGTATGATCCAATTGCAGTGGTACCAACCTAAGACAGGAGGCTGACGCCTAGAGGTCAGTTCATCCGATGACGGGTAAGGACCATATGTTGAATTGGACTGCCTAACAGGCACGGTCCCTAAGCCACATGCTTGTTGTTTAAACAGAGAGGGGGAGATGTTGAGAGCCACAGCCGAAGGGGCCCCAGCAAACTTCCAGCTGCCAGCAATCCAGCTGCCGGCTGATGATTGGCTCACAGCGGCCCCAGCAACATCTAGCTGATTGGCTCCTCGGCCCCAGCAACATCTAGCTGATTGGCTCCTCTGCGGTGATGCTCATTGGACTGTTTCCCTGCCCTTTCAGACCACGGAGCTGCTCATTGGGGGACTTTTTGGCTCTGCCCACGTGACCCAGCCAATCGGCCTCAAGAGCAGGAGGATTGTGGAAGGTGGAGAGAAGCTTGTGGGGGGAGAGACAGGCGTGTGGAAAGCCGGTGGTGGCAGTTGAGGCTCTGAGGGGTTTTTCCTGAGATGCTGTTTGTTTGGCGTGTTTGGTTCTAAAAATAAAGTTAGTTTCTTTTGACAAGTGGCTCCTGATTGTGCCCAGCCAGACTGCGGCACCCCAGTGCTGCTGCTGCTGCTGCTGCTGCTGCTGCTGCTGCTAAGGGAACAAGAACTGCAAGGATGTACACACCAGTGCAGAGGCAGGAGATTGCCACATTAGCACAAGAAAGGTCCAGAGGGAGAACTCAAGGCCAGCCTGTTGCCATGACACCAGATTAATGACACTGAGCAGAAAGAGGGATGATCCCTGGAGTAGTTATCAAGTGATACCATCTTAATTACTCATTGAAAAGAGTGCTGCTTCCACCAGAGCATTATTTCCTGATCAATAGCCCTGTCTTGTCAAATATGCTTTCTGGCCATTTATAACCGAACCTTTGTTGTACTTGTCCTGAGAAAGAGAACCAGCTTCTCAGCCATCTCTACTTATCAGCAGCCCACATCCCTCAGGACCCACAGAAGTTTCTGTGTGGAGCTATTCTGAGTGGTTGGAAACTCCTCATCACTTGCTGTGTGTCAGGGACTTTGGGCTATGGATTACAGAGGCAGGCATCTCCCCTTGTAGCCCTTGTGTTATGCCCCTGAGGCAGGCCTCTGTTTGAGGGAAGGGAGGGGGTTCTTGTGAGCCCTCTTTGAGGCATTTTGACCTGGGCTTCCTGTTGTGGCCTGAAGGCTTGTGGCTGGACCTCCCTTCCCTCCATGATACCACCTCATTGATTAGAAAGGTATTGATGAATACAGGGGATTGAATAGTGTCCTCCCCAAATTTCTCTGTATTCCCTTTTCTGTTTGCCTCTGATTAGAGTTAGCAATTCTTTTCTTTTCTTTTTTACAAGATTGGTGTTTTTTGTTTTGTTTTGTTTTTTGTTTTTTGTTTTTGTTTTTTTTTTGGACCTTTATTTTGTTTATTTATATGTGGTGTCGAGAATCGAACCCAGTGCCTCACACATGCTAGGCAAGTGTTCTACTCTGAGCCACAACCCCAGCCTGAGGCTGTTCCTTTCTATGGATCTTTTGTCTCATCACTGAGGAGGCCTGGAGACTTGGCAGAGTTAGCAGAGCAGTCCCTGTCACAATGCAGTGATGCCAGCTTACACCATCCTGCGGAAGACCTCTGGACAGAGAAGATGGTCCTGATGCTTGGCAGTGATCTATAGAAGACCCTCTGTATAAAAGGGAAGTGAACCAGGAACCCAGAACAGCTGGCTTGAGCCTTGAGCACCCTTGTTGGCTGATGCCTTCTTGGGGTTCTCAAAAACTAAAGTGATTGGAATGTGTAGGATCTAGGGTGCCAGGTCCTGCTGCTCCTGATGAAGACCTAGTTCTTTCAATTGACTCTAATTCCTACCTGTGAGGGTACTGTCTGCACTCAATCATTTCTTCTGCCTAGTTTATCAACTGTGGTGTGTTGATGAGTCCACCTGTGGAGTTCCCAGCCTCAGCCCTGGTCAGGAGGGCAAGTGTGGAGCACACAGACAATGAGCACACTGATGGACCTGGTACTGATACAGTCAGCACTGTTACAGTAAGCAGCTATTACCACCTGGCAGGGCCACTTTCCAGGGTTTAGCACCATGACAGGAAATGCTAAACTGATTAGGGACTTTGCCATCCTGCCAAAGCGTGTCTGGGGAAGACACCGCCAGAGGTTGATGAACCAATCACATATGTGCAGCAAAAAAAAAAAAAAGTTGGTCTAACCAGAAAGGCTCAGCTTCTGAATTGAGGGGCAGGGCTTGTAGTAGTGCAAGTACAGCCAGTCCCAGAGGATCTTCAAAGAGCCATTGGGCATGTTCCCTGTGCACTTCCTCTTGCCAGCCAGGGAGAGAAGGCCTTGGTCCCCACCCAGATCATGTCCGACATGGTGCCTAGGAGCTAGACAGGGTCTTAGATGAGGTTTTCCTGGTGGCTTTTAGACCCATTTGGCCTCATCTGGGCATTCTGGGTGGGACAGGGGAACCAGGGTTGCACACATATCGACCAGGCCTGACAGCTCACAGGTCTAATATCCTTAACTTTTTTTTTTTTTAATATTTATTTTTTAGTTATAGTTGGACACAATACCTTTTTATTTTATTTATTTGTTTTTATGTGATGCTGAGGATTGAACCCAGGGCCTTGGACATGCTAGGTGAGTGCTCTACTGTTGAGTCACAACCCCAGCCCTAACCTCCTGAGCTTTAAGAGAATACATCCATGCTGTTTTAAGCCATTAAGTGAGTGTGGTAAATTGTCTGCACTCAATCATTTCTTCTGCCTTGTTTATCAACTGCTTAAAGTCTGAATGTCTGGCTTTCTATAATTAGATTTTGGGCTGTTGAAGGAAAAAAAAAAATATTATTATTTACATTTTTTTTTTTTTGTTTTGAGTATTTCTTTTATTTCTGTGACCCCAACCCAGTATTGGGAATTGAACCCAGGGGTGCTTTACCACTAAGCTTCATTCTTAGCCCCTTTTTAAAAATGTTTTGTTTTGAAACAGGAGCTCATCAAGGTGCTAAGGCTGGCCTCAAACTTACAATCCTCTTGCCTCAGCCTCTCAACTTGCTGAGATTACAGGCATATGCCTTGGTGCCCACCTAGCATGTCCATACTTATTTTATGTACTTCTTAGTAATCAGAAAATTGCATACACATATATAATCACCTCTAAATAAGTATGCAAATTAATGCAACAGCATTTTACATTTTTATTTTTTCTCCTCTTTTTAAAATTTGTTCTTTTAGATATACATAATGGTAGATGCATTTTGACATATTTTACTTACATGGAGTACATCTTATACTAATCAGAATCCCATTTTTGTGGGTTATACATGATATGGAGTTTCACTGGTCATGTATTCATTTATGCACCTAGGAAAGTCATGTCCAATTCATTCTGTTGACTTTTCTATTCTCATCCCCCCTTCCTTTCATTCTCCTTTGTATAATCCACTGAACTTCCATAGCTGCTCCCATTGTTAGATCTGCATATCAGAGAGAACATTTGACTTTTGGTTTTTTAGAACTGGCTTTATTTTACTTAGCATGATAGTCTACAGAGTCATCCATTTACCATAATTTCATTCTTCTGAGAATATTCCATTGTGTATGTATACTACATTTCCTTTATCCATTCATCTGTTGAAGGATAGGTTGGTTCCATAACCTAACTGTTGTAAATTGAGCTGCTATAAACATTGATGTGGCTGTGTCATTGTATAATGCTGATTTTTAGTCCTTTGGGTATATAGCGTGGAGTGGGATAACAAGGCCAAATGCTAGTTCCATTCCAATTTTTCTGAGGAATGCAAGAGCATTTTAAAAGTCAAAAATTTTGAAAATAGGGCTGTGAGTATAGCTCAGTGATACAGTGCTTGCCTAGCAAGCAAGCACAAGGCCCTAGGTTCAATTCCCAGTATTGCAAATAAACAAATACATAGATAAAATTTAAAAATTAAAACCCCCAATTGTTGTCATTTCAAAAATGATCATTGAACTCATTGATGAAATTATAATGTAATTCAGGGAGGAAACAATTCAATTGTCTAACAGCCTTCCAAGGAAGCAGCACTTGTAAACAATGGTACGTCTGTGTCTATTTTAGTGGCAAGTTAAGCTGCAATAGAAATGAGTGGGCTATCTTTGTTGCAAATGAGTTACCTACAGATGAAATATACCACTTTCTTACTAGCTTGGGGAAGAGATCAGCCTGCTTGCTAAGGAGAATAAATTGTTAGTGCTTGAGAAGTGGGGAAAACTGTCAAGGGTCCTGAATTCCCAATGCTTATCTGGTGCTTTGTGAATGTTTTGTTGAATTTAATTTTGTACATTAAAACAGAAAACTTCCCCTTTAATAAATTGATACAGTTGACATTCCATTTAGTATTACACATATAATAAAATGATCTCAGGGGCTGGGGCTGGGGATCAGTGGTAGTCAACTTGTCTGGCATGTGTGAGGCACTGAGTCCAGTTTTCAGCACCGCATATAAATAAATAAAACAAAGGTCTATCAACAACTAAAAATAAATTAAAAAAAGAAAGAAAATGATTTTAGTCCTGATATTCTGCCACAGAATGCACACACCATTGGAAAAATGATAAGAGAGTTCTTGAGTCTCTTAAAGAAAATAGAATGAGCAATAATGCAAGCATGAAATGAGACAAAAGGAGATTCTCTGTTCTTTTTACACAGTTGATTTCTTGATATACTGATTTGCTAATCCCTGCTGCTGCTTCTATGTAAGAGAACATTAGTCATCTTGACCCATTGGCTTTAATGATTTTGGTGATTGTCAATTCCATTTGCATTTTCCTTTTGGAGGGGGGACCAGAGACTGAACTCAGGGGCACTCGGCCTATTTCCAGTCCTAGTGTATTTTATTTTGAAACAAGATCTCACTGAATTGCTTAGCACCTCACTTTTGCTGAGGTTGGCTTTGAACTTGCAATCCTACTGCCTCAGACCCCTGAGCCGCTGGGATTACACCACACCCAGCTGCATCTTCCTTTTGAACATGCAATTGCGCTCCAAGGATAGAGGAATTTTGCAGCAGTGTCTGAAATTGAGCAGAAAAAGATTTATCTCATTTAAAACACTTGGGTAAACAGGGTAGAGAACAAAGAGTGTGCTAGTAACACTGGTCCCTGCTGCATGTCTGCATATACTCTGGATGAGATTCATGGCTTATCAATAGCCATAGCTACTGTCTGTCATTGTTGCTGCTTTTTTCTCTTGGTCCCCTGGGCACTTAAACAACTTAATTGAGATAGAGTCCCTAGAAGGAAAACGTTTATTTTTCTGTTTCCCCCAAATTGGTGGCCAGGCTGTATTGCTCCAATGCTAGTCTTCCATACATCACAACTGTCTGCTTGTCCTTGGCCAGCTCCTTAAAGTACACTGGGCATGCTATTAGGCATATTGGCTGAAATGATGAGAAATAAAATGCATCAATCAAATTAAAATACATAAAAATATTTCCTTATAAACTCACGATACCTGAAATTAGCAAGTGTATGGCTTATCTCAATTAATTTACCCCTAAAACTCTTCAAGAGCCTGAGGATGAAGGTGGCAGGTGATT
This sequence comes from Marmota flaviventris, assembly GCF_047511675.1. Lineage (NCBI taxonomy): Eukaryota > Metazoa > Chordata > Mammalia > Rodentia > Sciuridae > Marmota > Marmota flaviventris. The sequence goes on from NC_092502.1 coordinate 110,470,108, forward strand.
TAAGTGGAAGACAGAACTTAGCTCTTAGCTGAGGTGCTCTGAGCTCCTCACCTTGGTTTGAGTGTGGTGCTGATATCCCAGTGCCAAGGGTGAATGGGTTGTCTTCTCATTCTGGTCCTCTTATTTTGTGATTGTGTCTTGTCAACTGTCATTTTCTTCTTCCTCTGTCTCCCATTGCATCTGTTTTGTGCTTTTCCTGTGTCATCTTGCCTTTAGGGTAATTTTGGTTGTTTATGTTGGGTCTCAGCTACTATTAAGATTAAGTTCCTTGACAGTCAAAAATTTATTACTCAGGCTGGGGCTGGAGCTCAGTGGCAGAGAACTTGCCTAACCTGTGTGAGGCACTGGGTTCGATCAACTCAGCACAACATAAAAATAAATAAATAAAATAAAGTCATGCTGTCCATCTATAACTATAAAAATTTTTAAATTATCACTCATATTTGTCTCTCTTACAACATATCAAAGCTCTGTGCACATACACATTTGCTGAGTATTTATTGACTGAATAATGGCAACTGCTTGAATTATTAACTTACAGATTCTTACAGGGCCAGGTCTGCAATGGCCTGGAAGAGTTACCTGGTAGATGCTTACCAAGGATCTTTACTGTATCCTTTTAAAAATTATGTAGAATATAATTTTGTAAGCAAATTCCTTTTTTAAAAAAACTTAATGTATTTTGTAGTTGCTGATGAAACTTTATTTTATCTTATATGTGGTGCTAAGAATCAAACCCAGTGCCTCACACCTTCTAAGCAAGTGCTCTACAGCTGAGACACAACCCCAGCCCAGCACTGGTTTTTGTTTTAATTGATGATGTTTACATTCATAGCAAGTTTTACTTTTTTTTTTCTTTTGGTGGTGCTGGGGATTGAACAGCAGGGCCTCGTGTGAGTGAAGCAGGCAGTCTACCAACTTACCTATATCCCCAGGCCCATAGAATGATTTTTAAAAAGCTGTATTTATCCATCAAATCTACCTTATTTTATTTGTTGCCATACTGAGGATTGAACTATGGTTTGGCACATGCTAGGAAACACTCTTCCACTGAGTTGCATCTTCAGCCCTACTTCATTCTTTGGACAAAGGACATGTATATAAGGATATTTTAGAATTTTTAAAATGACCAAGCACCTCCCAAGATACTTATTATTTGAATAGAATTTATTGTCTGTAGAAGTCTTGGAGCTTCCAATTTCATTGAAAAGAAATACTGATGAAGTCTAAATCAATCACAGTAAGACAAAATCACAGTAAGACAAAAATGAAGGTAAGTTTGTCACATGGAGTCATTAGGATGGTTTCAAACTAGCCCTTTTTTCCTTTTTTCTATTTTTGAAAATGATGTTCAGTTAATCTATATAGCCTTTTACATAGATAAACTAAAAGCACATTGTAAAAGCTATACCTTTATTCATTAACTACTGAAATCAAACTCTGATAGCTTTTAAAAATATATTTTTAGTTATACATGGACATAGTATATTTATTGTATTTATTTATTTCCTGTGTGATGCTGAGGATTGAACCCTGTGTTTCACATGTGCGAGGGAAGCGCTCTGCCACTGAGCATAACCGCAGCCCTCAAACTCTGCTAGCTTTGATTGTTCATATCAGTAAGCCCTTACTCCACTGGGTCACCATATCCCTCTGTTGGAAAAAAAAAAAAAAAAAAAAAGAAAGGTGTTAGGAAGAGGAAAGAAAGAAGGGATGTGACAGCTCATGCTGAGAAGGACCCCTTCTGTCCATTCACCTGTCCATTTAGAGCACAGGTAACTCTAAAATGTGTCCCAGACCCCCTGGATTATTTTTACCTATGATACCCAATTATCAAGAGTCCCATAAAACCGTGTCAGGCTAAACCAAATAAAATAAACCAAGGGTGAAAAAAAAATTGAGAACATTTGGAAAATTACACAAAAAAAGTTAATAAAAGGGTAGAGATCATTCAGTCATATTTGAATTAAATTCTATAGTCATATAATATATTAAATAAGAAGTATTGGGTCTCTGATTACCATGTGTTTCTAACATTATCTAGATCTTGAGGCCAGATATGAGTGCTCAAATGATCTGGCTCTGTGCATTGCCGTATGTGAAATGAAAATATTTCTAACAAATGTATCACGGAATGTAACTGATTCAGCTACTTACAGTGGAATTTGAATTCTGGAATTATCAAAGAAATCATCAATTTCTTTGTTATTAAAAAGGACTGAGTTGTACAAAATAAGTGTATTGTCTATTATTTATGACTCAGGTCTAAGATTTTTTTTGGAAAATGAATAAAATCTTTATGTAACTATTAATCTGACATCTGGTGTTTTACAATACCAAATAAGAAAGTGTTGACATTTTATAATTTGTTGCTGACACAAACCCATAAAATGAAATGTCATCTTCTAATTATTTATTGATACCAACCTATCACAATTCCTACACTAACTTTTAAATGTGCTGTATTTAATTTTCCGGTACCATCAATCTCCCCGCAGCATAACTCAGGTGACTCAACATAATCTTCAGATTAAACAGTGCCTCCTGTCATTCTATGAACACTCCATGTTCCAATAAGGTTGAAAAATGTGTGAATAAGTTCAGTTGCAATCACTAAGACAGGCTTCTGATTAAGGGCTGTTAGAGTAACCACCATCCTTTGAAATGAGGGAAATTTTTATTCTATAAGTTTACATTTGGAATAACCATTTGGTGAAGAAAAATCACTCTTCATTAAAGTTGGCAAACATGAGAAATGGCTGATATAACCACTTCCTAATTTATTCATTTGTTTAATTCTTTTTTTGGTACCAGGAATTGAACTCAGGGGTGCTTAACAATTGAATCACCTCCCCAGCCCTTTCTTAATATTTATCTAGAGACAGGGACTCACTGAGTTACTTAGAGCCCCGCTAAATTGCTGAGGCTGGCTTTGAACTCACATTCCTCCTGCCTCAGCCTCCTGAGCCATTGAGATTACAGGCATGTGCCATGGCATCTGGATATTCATGGCATCTTGTTTATTCTTCAAAAAATATTGATACTACTGTGTGCCATCCACTTGCCAACTGCAGATACAAAAGTACAAAGTAGACATGGTCTCTGCCTCAAGGAATTTGCATTGGAATTAAGTCAGTCATGTGTGTTGCCACATGCACTTTTAAAAAATTTTTTGATCTCTTTATTTTTTATTTGTTCTTTTTAGTTATACATGACAGTAGAATGTATTTTGACATATTATACATATGTGGAGAGTATAACATCTCATTCTATGATTGTACATAATGTAGAGTTATACTGGTCATGTGTTCATATATAAACATATGAAAGTTATGTCTAATTCATTCTACTGTCTTTCCCATTCCCATCCCTCCTCTTTTTCCCCCATTCTTCCCTGTCCAATGCAATAAACCTCCAGCCCTTCCCTCATTCTCCCACTTATTGTGAGTCAGCATCCACATATCAGAGACAACATTTGGCCTTTGGTTTTTGGAATTGGTTTATTTCCTTTAGCATTCTACAGAGCCATCCATTTACTGTCAAATGCCATAATTTCATTCTTCTTTGTGGCTGAGTAATATTGCATTGTGTATATATACCACATTTTCTTTATTCATTCATCTGTTTTTACTTTATTTGTTCTAATTAGCTATACTTGACAGTAGAACACATTTTGACACATCATACATTAAGGGAGAACTCCTCCCTCTTCTGTTTGTACACAATATAGAATCATACTGGTTGTATAATTGTATATGCACACAGGGCAATAATGTCTAATTCATTCTACTACCATTTCTACTCCCATATTTCCTCTTTTCCCTTCACTCTCCTCTGTCTAACCTCAATTACATCTGTTCTTCCCTAGTCCCCACACACTTATTGTGAATTAGCATCCACATATCAGAGAAAACATTTGGCCTTTTTTTTTTTTTTTTTTAAACTGGCTTATTTCCCTTACCATGATAGTCTACAGAGCCATCCATTTACTGGCAAATGCCATAATTTCATTCTTCTTTAAGTCTCAGTAATATTCTACTGTGTATATATACCACATTTTCTTTATCCATGCATCTGTTGAAGGACATCTAGGTTGGTTCCTCAGTTTGGCTATTGTGAATTGAGCTGTTATAAACATTGATGTGGCTGTATTACTGTAGCATACTGATTTTAAGTACTTTGGATATATAATGAGGAATAAGATAGATGGGTTAAATGGTGGTTCCATTTCAAGTTTTCTGAGAAATCTCCATACTGCTTTGCTTTATGGTTCCACCAATTTGCATTCCCACCAGCAATGTATGAGTGTACATTTTCCCCTACATCCTCACCATTATTTATTATTGCTTTTATTCTTAATAATTGTCATTCTGACTGGAGTGAGATGAAATCTTAGTTTTGATTTGCATTTCTCTAACTGCTAGAGATGGTGAACACTTTTTCTTAATTTTTTGATCGATTGTATTTTTTCTTCTGTGAATCATCTGGTTCCATTCCTTAGCCCATTTGTTGATTGGGTTATTTGTGTGTTTTTTTTTATGTTAAGTTTTTTGAATTCTTTATATATCCTGGTGATTTATGTTCTATCTGAGGTGCATGTGGTAAAGATTTTCTTTAATTTTGTGGGCTTTCTCTTCATGTTATTGATTGTTTCCTTTGCCGAGAAGAAGCTTTTTAGTTTGAATCCATCACATTTATTAATTCTTGATTTTACTTCTTAACACTTTAGGTGTCTTGTTAAGGAAGTCAGTTTCTAAGCCAACAAGGTGAAGATTTGGACCTACTTTTTCTTCTAGTAGGTTCTAATAGAAATAGAAAATAAATAGGAAATTTGAAGACATCAACAAATTTCTAGAGACATATGACCTATTCAAATTGAATCAGGAGGACATACCCAATTTAAACAGATCAGTTTCAAGCAATGAAATAGAATATGCCATCAAAAGCCTACCAACCAAGAAAATCCAAGGACCAGATGGATTCTCAACTGAGTTCTACAAGATCTTCAAAAAAGAATTAATACCAATACTCCTCAAGTTATTCCATGAAATAGAAAAAGAAGAACCCCTCCAAACTCATTTTATGAGGCTAATATCACCCTATACCAAAACCAGACAAAGGTACCTCAAGGAAAGAAAACTTCTGTCCAATATCCCTGATGGATATAGATGCAAAAATTCTCAGTAAAATTCTGGCAAATTGCATACAAAAACATTAAAAAGATAGTGCATCACAATCAAGTGGGGTTCACTTCAGGGATTCAAGGTTGATTCAACATACAGAAATCAATAAATGTAATTCATCACATCAACAGACTTAAAGACAAGAATAATATGATCATTTCAATAGATGCAGACAAAGCATTTGACAAAATACAGCACCTCTTCATGTTCAAAACACTAGAAAAACTAGGGATAGTAGGAACATACTTCAACTTTGTAAAAGCTATATATGTTAAACCCAAGACCTGCATCATTCTAAATGGAGAAAAATTGAGAACATTTCCTCTAAAAAACCAGAACAAGGGGCTGGGATTGTGGCTCAGTGGTAGAGCACTCATCTTGCACATGTGAAGCACTGGGTTCAATCCTCAACACCACATAAAAATAAATAAATAAAATAAAGATATTGTGTCCAACTACAACTTTTAAAAAATATTTAAAAATCAAACTAGAACAATACGAGAATGCCTTTTTTTTTTATCACTTCTCTTCAACATAGTCCTGGAAACTAGCCAGAGCAATTAGAGGAAAGAAATTAAAGAGATATGAATAGGAAAAGAAGAACTCACTATCCCTATTTGCCAATGACATGATTCTATATTTAGAAGACACAAAAAATTCCATCAGAAAATCTGTAGAATTCATAAATGAATTCAGCAAAGTAAGAGGATATAAAATTAACACCCATAATACATCAGTGATGAATCCACTCAAGGAGAAATTAGGAAAACTACCCCATTTGCAATAGACTCACAAAAAAAAAAAAAATAAAATAATTGGGAATCAATCTAACAAAATAGGTGAAAGACCTCTACAGTGAAAACTATATAACTCTAAAGAAAGAAATTGAAGAAGACCTTAGATGAAGGAAAGATCTCCCATTCTTGGATAGGCAGAATTAGTATAGTCAAAATGACCATACTACCAAAAGTGTTATACAGATTTAATGCAATTCCTATTAAAATCCCAATGAAATTCTTCATAGAAGTAGAAAAAGCAATCGTGAAATCCATTTGGAAAAATAAGGGACCCAGAAGAGCCAAAGCAATTCTTAGCAAGAAGAGTGAAGCAGGAGGCATCACAATATTAGACCTTAAACTATACTACAAATCCATAATAACAAAAACAGCATGGTATTGGCACCATAACAGACATGTAGGCCAATGGTACAGAATAGGAGACACAGAAACAAACCCACATGAGCACAGTTATTTCATACTAGACACAGTCACCAAAAACATTTGTGGAGGAAAGATAGTCTCTTCAACAAATGCTTCTGGGAAAACTGGAAATCCATATGTAGCAAAATGAAATTAAATCCTTATGTCTCACCCGGTACAAAGCTCAACTCATTTTTCTGTGGAAGGGCATCTAGGTTGGTTCCATGTCTTAGCTATCGTGAATTGAGCTGCTATGAACATTGAGCCCCATGCACTCTTGGAAAGAACCATTGTCCAGGGGTTTTCCTGTATTCAACCACACTTCGTTCAAAGCATATTTTCCACAGATAATATTCACAGGTGTGACTTATGAGAACTTGATCGTGCTGTAAAAAGTTTGAAACAATTTTCTAAATGGAGGCCAACAGAGCAATTGAGAACATCATTTACAATACCTTGAAAGATTGACAAAGCGTTACCTAATCTCAAAAGACTATAATCCTATGGTCAAAATGTTGAAGATGAAAAGAATTTTTTCATTCCTACTACCTAATGTTTCTCAGCTTTCTGCATCAATAAAGTTCCTTGGGACATTTGAAATCATTCTTTTGCAGTGGTGAGGGCCCATAGTCCTAGTTTCTTGGGAGGCTGAAGCAGGAGAATTGCTTGAGCCCAGGAGTTCAGGGCCAGCCTTAGCAACACAGTGAGACCTCCATCTCCAAATAAATGAATGAAATATAACATTAAACCACTTAAGCCAAGAAGGACTGCAGGTAAATTGATTTTCAACATCAGCTGGAGACCAAGCCTTCAAAAATGGGCTTTTGGGGGACATTTAATATCCAATCCACAACTATAATTTTACTCACTGACTATATATAGAGAGAGAACATTTGTTCTCTAGTGCATCTTCTCCCCTACAATCCACAGAAAATAATAACAACCACAAATAATTAGAGGGAGCACAGACCAGAAGAAGTAGTAGTTCTAGTAACAACAAAACCCAGCCAACCATGTCAACAGCCCTTTCTTTACTCTGGTCTTGGTCATGTAGTCATGATGGTGTTACAAAGTACTAACAATCCCTCCTGACTTCGGAAATCTCCGATCATGTGTTAGAGCCAATGCATGGGATACACCCAGTTTTGTAGAAAACAGAGGTTTGTTTTAAAATTTCATGACTTTTGAAGCAGCCATATAACAAAGACCTAAATTTTAAGATTTCTGTAATTTCCTCTCAGTGGAGAGTTATCAGAGATAAACAGAAAATTGGTTTAAAAAATTCTATTTAAATGAGTGAAGCTATTTGGTCCTAAAGTAGTGAATCCGAATTTTTTTCCCAAAGGGTTTAGGGAGGCATTTTAGTGACTTAGACTGGTGGACAAATGTCTCTCTTCTTTCCTGACTTTTCATATTCACAGGTAGTTCTGGAACATTCTGATTCCCACTCAGGTCATCTCTTGCTATACCCAGACTTGTGACTCCTCTGGGGGAAGGAAAAAGTCAAGTTGCTTCCCTTGTTTCCAAACTATGATCTCAATCTTAAGGTTTTGTTATTGTTATTGTTGTTGTTTAGTTGTAGATGGACATGATACTTTTATTTTATTTATTTTTATGTGGTGCTGAGGATCAAACACAGTGCCTCACATGTGCCAGGCAAGCACTCTACCACTGAGCCACAATCCCAGCCCTTCAATCTTAAGTCTTAAAAACAGATATTATGGGGTAGCTCACACATTCCTTTAAATTTTCTCATCCTCAGAATTACTAATGTTAGCCAAGTATGGTGGTATATGCCTATAATCTCCACAATTCAGGAGGCTGAGGCAGGAGAATCACAATTTCAAAACCAGCCTCAGAAACTTAAATGAGACAGTAAGAAACTTAGCAAAACAAAACATGAAAAGAGGTTCTGGGGCTGTAGCTCAATGGCAGAGCGCTTGTCTAGCATGTGTGAGGCACTGGGTTTGATCCTCTGCACCACATAAAAATAAACAAATAAGGTGAAGTGGTGGCACACACCTGTAATTCCAGTGACTCAGGAGGCTGAGGAAAGAGGATGGCAAGTTCTATGCCAGCCTCAACAAATTAACAAGGCCCTCAGAAACTAAAAAAAAAAAAAAAAAATAGGTCAGGGGATGTGGCTCAGGAGCACAGTGCCCCTGATTTCAATCTCCAATATAAAACAAAACAAAACAAAATAAAACAAAAACCTATTTGGCACTGGGCAACATTATAGAAATCCTAATGCAACAGTAATCAAAGAACTCACAGTTTGTTTGTCTATATTGTTGGCTTCCCAAGTTCGTTTCAGAGTGTAGTTTTTTAAATAATTAATTTGTTTGTTCTAATTATTTATACGTGAGAGCAGAATGCATTTTGATTCACAGTACACAAATGGAGAACAATTTTTCATTTCTCTGGTTGTGCACAAAGTAAAGTCACACTATTGATGTCATCATATGTGTACCTGGGTAATGATGTCCATCTCATTCTACCATCTTTCTTATCTCCATGACCCCTCCCTTCCTCACACAACCTTTTGCCCTATCCAAAGTTCATGCATTCCTCCCATGATGTACCCATTATGGATCAGCATTCACTTATCAGAGAAAACCTTGGCCTTTAGTTTTTTGAGATTGACTTACTTCATTTAACACAATTCTTCAACTCCATCCATTTATCTGAAAATGCCATGATTTTATTATCTTTTATTGCTGAATAATATTCCATTGTGTATATATACCACATTTTCTTTATCCATTCATCTACAGAGGGCATCTAGATTGGTTCCACAGTTTAGCTATTATGAATTGTGTGGCTATAAACTTTGATGTGGCTGTGTTCCTGTAGTATGCTGTTTTTAAATCCTTTAGGTATAAACTGAGGAGTGGGATAGCTGGGTCAAATGGTGGTTCCATTCCAAGTTTTCTAAGGAATCTCCACCAATTTGCAGTCTCAACAGCAATGTACGAGTATGCCTTTCCCCCCACATCCTTGACAACACTTAATATTACTGACTGAAGTGAGATGAAATCTTAGATTAGTTTTGATTCTCATTTCTCTCATTACTAAAAAGTTAAACATTCTTTCATATATTTGTTGGTCAATTGTATATCTTCTGAGAAGTGTCTGTTCAGTTCCTTAGCCCATTTATTGATTGGGTTATTTGTTTTTTCGGTGTTAATTTTTTTGGGTTCTTTACATATCCTGGACATTAGTGCTTTCTCTGATGTGCATATAGTAAAAATTTGCTTCCATTCTGTAGGCTCTTTCTTCACCTCATTGTTTCTGTTTCTGAGAAGAAGTTTTTCAGTTTGAATCCATCTATTTATTGATTCTTGATTTATTTCTTGGGCTTTAGGAGTCTTGTCAACAGAGTGTAGTTTTTAAGAATGAGTTTTATGAATAAGTTTATCCAATGAGCTAGGAATGGAATACAAGACAAATGAGTTCTAGGTGGCAGTGGAAAAAAATAGGAAAAGTCTTAATTTATTACATAAGAGAAAGAAAGTTTAATAATACATTTGGAGAGGTAGCATAGTGGAGAGAGTAATGAGTCTGGAGCCAGACAGCCAGAGTTCAAATCCCAGCACTCCATTCCTGAGCTGGGACACCTTGGGGAAGTTACTTAATTGTTCTACCCCTCAGTTTTCTCAACTGTCTTCATCTCCAAGTGGTGGGTAATAGTGAGGCTTGCTATTTATATAGAACTCAATATAGCACCTGTTTCCTAAGAAGTTCTCAATTTAGGAAAGCCATTGTTTTTCTTCCCCAGGTCTATTTAAGTAAAGTTCTCTTAGATTGGTCTCTCATTCAGTTCTGTGGTACATAACATACTAAACTTATCCAAACTTGCTGTCCTTCTACTTTGACCAATAGTGCAGGAATGGGGAAGTCTCCTGGAGAAAGTCCCCTAGGATGTCATGTATGGTGCTCACCCTAAGGGCAGACTTTGTGGAAGTTAAATTTACCTTTTGATAATACACTCATGTTACTCTACTTTTGGATAGCTTTAAGAATCTGGATGCTATTTAGGGTTTATAGTTAATTTAGGGTTTGGGTGTCTCTTCATCTACAATTTGATTAATATGATTAATTCAGTTAAATATTTGATGAACCCATCTCAAATGCAAGGCAGTTAATGTAAAAAGTTCTGTAAAAATGACTAAGAAACAGTTCTCAGTCTTGGGTTTGACAAGGAAGTCTATTTAACAGATTGCTAAATACATCTAATGACATTCTTACATGAAATAGGGGAGGAAAGAATCATTTATACAAGATGATCACATTGTTGTGAATTTCTTCCAAATGTCTCTTATCAGCTGCTTCTAGCGTCATAACATAATCCTAAACATCCATCTCTGAGGTTTATTTCACTACATGTATCCCTGGTAAACTGAGAAATTGATTATATATGATCAAAGATAATTCTGATTGTCAACAAAAGAAAGGAAGGTTGTTTTTTATGCAAAAATAAAAAGACAGTTCCACAAAATAGAATGTGCTGTTTTTCCCCAACTCACAAGGATATAGAGCCATAAAAGGAAGAAAATTTTAAAAACACTGGGTTTGATCCTCAGCACCACATAAAAGTAAATAAACAAAATAAAGGTACTGCGCCCATGTACAACTAAAAAATATTAATTTAAAAAAAGGGGGGCTGAGGATGTGGCTCAAGCGGTAGCATGCTCACCTGGCATGCACAGGGCACTGGGTTAGATCCTCAGCAGCACATAAAAAATAAATTAAAGATATTGTGTCCATCAAAAACTGAAAAATAAATATTTAAAAACTTCTCTCTCTCTCTCTCTCTCTCTCTCTCTCTCTCTCTCTCTCTCTCTCTTTAAAAAAAAAGAAAAGAAAAAAGAGCTGACAATACAATGGGGAGTTTCAGCAGGTGGTGTTGGAAGTAGAAGTGGAAGGAGAGATGAAGGTGAGCAAATGAACTTCCTGTCATCTGTCAGTGAGAAGCTGGTCAGAAGCAGCCTTGGGCCAGGGGATGTGGCTCAGTGGAGAGGGATCCTAGCATTCACGAGGCCCTGAGTTTGAACACCAGTACAGCAAAACAAAAAAGAAGAAAGAAGAAAGGAAGGGAGGAAGAAAAGCAGCCCTGGGTGGACAAGTTGCACATGCAGTGCCTTGCAAAACTGTCCAGGACAAATTTTTGCCCCTAGAAATTCTACTGCAATCAACAGACAGAGTATACGGCAGGTGTTTTCAACCCTAGTTGTGTATTGGCCTCCTCAGACCAATTTTTGGTGGGTCAGGACTCAGATACCATCAGTTCTTTTGAATGTTTCTAGTGTCCAGCCAGGATGAGAATCCTGGTCTTGTAAATGTGGATTTTCCAGAACAATTATTACACCGGGAGTTCGTATTGTCTTGGATGGCAAGTTGCTAAATTATAACTGAGTAGAGTTTATTTTTCTAAACTTTTGTGGTTTTGTCTTCAGTCATCATCATTTTGTTTTTGCTTTTGAGATGGAATCTCACTTCAGATTGGTCCTGAATTTATGATTCTCCTGTCTCAACCTCCCAGTTCATGGCACCCCAGGGCAGAGGCCTTGCTGGTGTTCAGATGGAGTGGATTTGGCTTTTGCATCTGAAATAAGAAAAAAAAAAAAAAAAAAAAACAATATACAAAGGAAAAATGAATTTAATTGGAGTTTGACCCAAACTGAGAAGGCAGCTAGTCTTCCTTCTCTCATCCTACACTAGTGTTGCAATTTATAGGAACAAAAGGCAGGAATATACATATGCAGATTTTGCCAGGCTGTGCTACTCCAAGATATGTTACAATTCCAGTTTCCAGCCCATTGTCCAGACCTAGGATGGGGACCCAACAAAGAAGAAGGTCTAAATATAAAGAGATGTCAAGAGACCCTCAGAGAAAGTCTAAAAAAATAGAAAAAAAGAGAACAAAACACACTGTCTGTGCCCAAGAGTTAGAAGGAATCAGAGCCAGCCCTGAGTCCTAGCCAAAGCCCAGCACATCTGCAGACAAACAGAGGTGAGCTAAGCCTCCCGCTGCTCCAGCATCTCCCTCTCACACCCTCCATAGCCCTGAACGTTTCTCTGGGCCCCACATCTGCCTAAGGCCCCTCTGCCCTATGAAACTGGCAGCAATAATCAAAAGAGATGTGCCCAACTGACTCAGAGCTAAATGTCCAGGCCACCTCCGCTGCCGCCCCTCTCCCTGCCCAGAGGTGCTCAGGGAAGGAGGGGCACATACAAGTGTAACTGTTTGTCTATTGTCATCCATTTGGATGCAGCAATCTGAGCTGTTGAACTCTCCATATATTTATTTTTCCTCAGCCAGTTTCCAAACTCCCAGGACCCAATTGGCAAAGTGCACCTCAAACTCTAATGCAAAAAGGAATCACCAGCCCATACTTTAAAAAGAGATTCTGATTCAGTAGGTGGAAGTGCAGTTCTAACCAGCCCTCAGGTGAAGCCCACAGAAAGGAACCACATCACACAGTACTAATAGATTAAAAACCATAGCCAACATGACCTGGGCCTACAGGGCAAAGCCTTTTCTATTTTCTTTTCACAAACCAGATCCTGGTCTTTGCCGCTGCAGCACACTACCCACCATTATAGAAAAGGGAAGAGAAGATCTTTGCTTCATGGGGTATGATGAGCTGTGATTTCTATGTGCCATTAGGCAGGGAAGTATAAACAAAACTCTGAGCTCTTGATTTCTGCTTTGGATCAGTTAGAAACACTTGTCATTGGTACCCTGGTGCTCCAACATCTGCCCTTTCAAATGTTTGGATATACTTGGGGGTTTTGATGGCATTGTGAAATAAAGTTTTATTTTAGGCAATGAAAACTTATGTCTCAGCAACATCATTTTAATTTCAGTTGCCTTTAGTGATTAAAAGATACCCTTTATGATTTATCACTATCTCCTACTTTATCTATGGCTTTAGATATCTTTCTCTATTTTCTAAAACACCTTTTAATAAAACTAGAACAGTAAATAGGAATGGGAGATCAAGAGTCTTTCTCTTTTCACATCTAATGGCAGGAAAAGAGTAGAGTCCATTTATCCAAATGCATACAGTTGAAAAATCAAAATTAAGCCCCTTTTTTATTGATAAAAGGGGAAAAGAAGGTTTATTGCTTTGCTAACAAAGGAGAAACACAGGGGACTCCTGTCCCAAAGGCTGTGAGTCTGCCCATCAGCAGGAACAGGGGGCTTTTATAGAGGTGATTCAGAGAAAATGAGATTAGGGAGAAGAGATCAGGAAGGTGAAGATCAGGGGAAAAAAGGATAGGAAAAAGATTAGGAAGAAGATCAGGAAGAAGAAGGTTGGACAAAAGAAAAAAAAATGTAAGTTTCAAAGCCCCAAGGGATATAGTGAAAGCATCAAATGAACCCCTGTTACATTTCCCCATTGTCAATTTCTAGCCTCCATTTCTATGGAAAGTGGGCAACGACATCTCCAAGCTATTTTCTGCTGAAAGGGGCAAAGTCCTTGTTCTCTATTTGGCGGGGCATGGGCAGTTAAGGGCATTCAGCATCAGAACAGTCCAGAGCTCCACAGTGGCAAATGGCAGGTGACTGGACAGGGCATACATAGAGCAGGGATGCAGCCACCTTGGATCCTCAGCATGGAAGTCAGTTTCTTCATTCTTGAGAGGGGCTCTTTTGTCATGTTCCAACCTCTGCCTTTCATAATGGCCCTCTAGTTTTTCACTCTAAAAAATAAAACAAGATGAATGAGGAAAATCTCAATTTTCCATAACAAATTATGTACTTTCAATGATAGGTGTGGTGTGAACTCACTTAAGGGATTCTGAAAGATAGGGATAGGATTGTAGCCAGGGCCCAAGGAAGAAGCTAGTGCTGGTAAAAGGGAATAGGAAGGCAAAAGTCAGTTCTGAACCTAGAGGCAAATGGACAAAAAAGGGTCTTCTGTTGCCCCAATCACTGAGGGTTTTGCTCTCCTACTTAACAACTAACTGAATAAATTCATGAAATGATGACTTATTTTTTTCTTTATTTGAAGAGGGGATAGAATGTCATTGAGAAATATTCCCTCACAATCCATAAAACCAATTAAGACAAATATTATTATATCTATTATTATAGACCAAATAATGTTGATTGAATTTGCAAAACTTCTTAAATGTCTAGAAAGGAAAGGCACAGAAAGGAAACTGTCCCTGTGCCAAGGCATATTCCAGGCTCAAGATCTGGGCACCACTCCACCCTGTGCCTTTCCAACCCAACCCAGGAAGGTGTGAATCTGCAGGGCTCCTGAGTGGGGACAGCAGCACAGGACAGTGGATAAGAAACAGAAATGGGTTTCAGAGACCAAGAAAGCAGGAGCAGGCTGTGGGAAAGCCTCTGGGGGCACATATGGCCTCCATCAGGTTCTTCTTCCCTTCTCTTCTTTTGTATCTCCTAATCTACTGGGACAAGAACCTCATCTGCAGCAGCTTGGGGCTGCCAAGACCAGACAGGTACTTAGACAGAAGTCTCCAATCCTATCCATGTGGAAGTCATTTCTGTGCTTTTACGAATTCTGCTCATCAGCCCCAGTAAACTAGATTGGGTTCTGGTCTCCTGAAGGCTTTTCAAGCTGGGGAATTATTCCCTAACCCTGTTCTCTTTCTAGGTGGTGCTCTAGGGTTGTAGACTTCTGTGCCTGCTCCTAAAGGAGAGGGAATAATGGATTTTATTCATCTTTGCATATGTAATGCCTTTAAAATTGATTTACTTATTGGCACATATTAAACAGTACCTATTGGGGAGGGATTAATGTTATATTTCCATATATACATATGGAGTGTAATGCTCACATCCATCCACTCTTCTTCTACTTCTCTTGACGCCTTCCCAGTCTCTAATAATTCCTATTCTACATTAAAGTAATGTTTATTTTTTTAAATTCCACATTTGAGAAGGAATATGACATACTTATAGCTATTTTCATAACACCTGGCAAAAAGTAAGCACTCTGCATATGCTTAAGGTAATACTAATGCAGAGTTTATGACATTGAAAGTAAAAGGATAATTAATCACAGTAGACTGTAGTCCTGTAAGATGCTAAATATATGTACTTCTGACAATTTTAAAGTGAATCCGATAGCCAGGCAACAGTGCACCATGCATGTAATCCCATCCACTCAGGAGACTGAGATGGAAGAATTTCAAGTTCTAGGACAACCTGAGAAATTTAGTAAGACCCTTTCTCAAAAAGAAAATAAATATAAAGTGGATCTGGTACAAGAATGTGAAAAATCCTCTTACATTAGGGAGATGTTTAAAGGGCCACAGTCATGCATTTGTCCTTCATTGGGGTTATGTTTTTAGCATAATAGTACCAATCACATAAGAATAAATATAACTTTAAAAGGGTTATTAGTCGTATTATGTCTCAGGAACTGTCACTTTGTTTACATTTTCTTTTATCTTCTTCTGTACTGGGAATTGAAGCTGAATCGCTTTAGAACAGAGATATATCCCCAACCTTTGTTATCATTCTGAGACAGGATCTCCTTCAGTTACTCATCCAGGCCTCAAACTTTCACTCTTTCTGTGTTAGCTTCTCTAGTAGCTAGGATTACAGGTGTATGAGACAACTGTGCCTGACTGACCTCTATGATTTCTTAATATCTATAATCTGCTTTTTGAAATTAACAATTTGGTTCTCACTCAGAGGTTAATCAATCACCACCACCTGTGGCTTATAAAATTTAAATGACACTTAAATCTGTTATAAGTTGAGACAAGAATTTGAATCTGAACTGTATTTAGTTATTTGATATTTAAGCTATAGCTTGCCCTCCCTCCCTTTCCTTCCCTCCCACCACCTCTCTCTTCCGCTTAGTCCTTTTGATGTAGAAATTCAGCAGTACAGAAACAACACAGGCAGCTGAGAATTCCAGTGAAGACTGGAGAATTGATCTCCATCTTCTCTCCAACAGTCCTCCCCAAGAGGTCCTAAATTTCATTCTCAGCTACAGCATAGCCTGTGGTTTGATTTGGAATAGTGAATTAAGCCTTTGTAGAAGAAGAAGGTACATGCCCTGAAGAAATGCTATGTGACATAGGATATCACATATGTAAAGGAAACAGAGAGACTGGCATTTCATAAGAAGCAAGCCTTTGTAAAATATTTTAACCTTAACCTAATGAATAACTGATACCATTTTGATTGATTATAAGTGCATTCAAGATGATTGCTTTCCTTTTTTTGTTTTGCTTTTTTGATTTGTTCTTCTTAGATATACAGGATAGTCAAGTGAAGATGACTACTTTTCTACTGAAGTTCATCAGACCCAGCCTTCTGAAGCAACTTGCCTCCAAGAGTACCATCATCACCCAACATAATGAACTCTACGTTAAGACTGTGCAAGAGAGCCATATATAAGCATCTGAATGCTTAGCAGCCAGTCAATCCTTTGCCACTTCTCTCAGCCCTAACACTGTTTTTCCTGATCTAGAGGCCAAAATCATCATGGACCATTTACTCCTGTGTGAAGCAGGCTCTGGATCCTGCAGAGATGACACTGAGATCCCAGTTGCTTTTGACACTGAGCTCAGAAGATTCTAGGCCATGGCTACTCCCCTTCTATCCTAAGCTAGGAAGAACCCTGTTGGCACAGCCTACATTTCTACTGGGAACTGATATCTAGGCCATGGGGGCTGCTATATTGGGCCTGCCCTTGACGTAGTCAGTTGCCTGCAGCCCAGATACTAAGAAACATGCCTAGTTCCTCCTGCCTGCCTCGCTGGAACCCTATGCCCATGACACAGAAGAACTCAAATTCAGCCTCAGGAGAGTGCCATGCTGCAAAGCAACCATGAAGTCGCCTACCCTGGCAGCTTCTCTTGGTCACATTCATGTAGTCCTGGAGACAGGCTGCCCAGAAACATACTGATCTTTAACCCTGGCCCATGACCACTGAGCCCTAGGAGTACTGAGTGTTCAATCTGAGAGATTCTATTTATTCTCCTCTTTCAGACAAATATAAGATTTCTCTCTTACACGTGTCTCTTTTTTTACTTTCTAATAAGCAATTGATGTTGTTTTTACAGGTCCTCATAAATATTTGGTTCACTTGCTCCACAGTAGACAGAATGAAGAGAGACGAGAGGATGGAGGGGTGCTGCAAGGGGTGGGGGACAAAGCTCTGATTCTGAGCTGTGCTGTGGACTTGATATCAGAGCCTTAGAGAAGGGTTCCTCTTGCTTTGGTGGGCAGAGGTATGGAAGGTATCCAGGGGGAGCAATGCAAAGGAGCCCCAGCTGTTGGCCTCAAACAAATCAATCCAAGTATAGAAAAGAATGTGTGGTGGGAGTTTCTTAGGTGGGATGTGTGTCTCCTTGAATAGTACTTTTATTCTGCATCTACTTAAGGAAGGGCCTGGAAATCTCCAGTTTCTAATGCATTCACACAACTACCCCTGCCCAGCACAGCCTCTCCCAGAAACTGGTCCCTTTCAGACTAATGTCACTCAGATATGATTTAATACCCACCAGAAACAGGAGGTCTTAGAAGGCAGAACTTCTGCCTCCGGTTTCTGGATCCCTGTATTAATGCAATTAATATATATAGAAAATGTAAAAAATGTCTGTTTAGGCAATTTATCTTTTGATTGAAAAGCTTATATGAAAGGAAAACTGTAAAATATCAAAATAAAAATTTAAAAGGCATTTTCTTTACTCATATTTTTGCTCAAATCAAAATGTAAAACTAACCTGATAAGAACATCCTGAAAGCAGAAATATTTTAATACTTTTTATGGAGAAAATGTATATTTTATGAATGAAACCTATGTCTATTCTTTTGCAGTTGATAAAAATAAAAGAAATTGTAACAGGCTGAAAGGTAGGCACACTTGTGTTCCTTTTGCCTTTAGGAATAGAAACTGACCACACTCAGTTTAAGCATGAGGGATGAAGATAACTCATAATCTGTTCAAAAAGCAAAGACATATTTAAGACTGAACATCAGAGAATATCTCTCAAAAACACACAGCAACAGACTCACAAAGAGAAAATTTAAAAAATTAGAAAAAACTGGATCAGGAGGCCATCAATCCCAAAGCAAACCACAAAGCCCCAGCAAATGTCAGAATACTGGGTCACTCCAAGTGTTTGGGGGGAATGTGTGCATGCAGTAAAGCACAACACTATTGTTGGAAAGTCAATGCAGTGTTCACCCTAAAAAACAATCTGGCAATGCTCAGCAAAATTCTGGTAAGACGCTTTTGAGGGAACAGTTATGTTTATGGGCACCTTCCCTAGATAAATTCTCCCACAGGTGCATAGGGACAATTATGTGTGGTGACAGGGGATAGCAGCAACATGAATGTCCACTGCAGGAGAATGAAGAGGTAGGGTGTGCTGAGGCACATCAGAGACTACTATGTTAGAGTTCAAAGCTGCAGATGAAATGTACATAAAAAGATCTTAGGAACTCTCAAAGAAGGGCTTTGATTGCAGATTAATAGTAGAGTTCTTGCCTGGCCTGTATGAGGCTCTGGGTTCACTTCCCAATGCTACCACAAAAATAAATTAATAAATAAAATTTTTAAAATGTTGAAATTCCTTCTTAATAAAATTAGATATATCCCCTGAAGCTTTTTATATCAAGTGAAAATATAATCACCTGAAAAATGAATCAGTCCTCTTCCTATAACTTGTCCAAGGTGATCTGTGAAAAAGCTCACTATTGTCTTGATGCACATAACCCCACAAAATCTTACAAATCAAGAGGTTCAAATCTTTGTGTTCACTTTTAAGACACAAAGAAACTGCCAAAGCCATCAAGGGTATGCATATCCAAAGGGCCACCAAGTGTCTGAAAAATGTCCCTTTAAAGAAACAATGTGGTTTGGCATAGTGGTTCATGCCTGCAATCCCAGCAGCTCTAGAGACTGAAACAGGAGATTCCCAAGTTCAAGATCATCCTCAGCAACTTTGTGAGGCTTTATGCAACTTAGTGAGACCTGACTCAAAATAGAAAATTCAAAAAGACCTGGGGATTAACTCAGTATTAAGTACCCCTGGGTTCAGTCATCAGTAACCAAAAAAACAAAAACAAACAAAAAATGTTTGCCATTCCACTGTTAAAATGGTAGAGTTGATTGGTGTGTCTAGACCAAAGAGTGGGGCTGAATGAGGGTCTATAGATTTAAAAAAAAAAAAAAAAAGTGCTCAATTTTGGCAGACATTCTTAAATATGGAGAGAGTAATGTTGAACTTGAGGTTTTAGATGTGGGTTTTTGGTCATTTAATGTGTCCAAATGAGCAAAGAACCAAGATATACTGCCACAATTACAGAGCTCACGGCCAGATTAACCTGTACATGAACTCCCCCTATCCCACTGAGATGATCCTTACTGAAAAAGATTTTTTTCCTAAACCAGAAGAAGAAAATGCACACACATGAACACAAACACATGCACAAAAAAAGAAAAACAAAACAACAACAAACAAACAAACAAAAAAAGAAAGATGTCTCTAAATTGCTGAGACTGGTCTTGAACCTTAAATCTTCCTTCTTTGTGTAATTAATTTGATAAGAAACTCTTCTTTTAGATGGACTGAGAATTCTCATAGTTTCTAATCTGATTGAATTTTTCGTGATGATTAAAGCCATTCCTTTATTCACTGTCTGTCTATTGATTTTAAGAGGGTGAGTCAGGGTGGGAAGATGTTTAGGTGGGTCTGGGGCAAGAAGGAGATAATTACCCAGCTCAGAGCTATAGGCTGAACCCAAGGGCATCTCTGGAGATATGAGGGTAGTGTGCTAACAGAATGTGTAGTTGGGTGGCCGATTGCTGGTGTTTCTTCATAACTGAATGTGACCTTCTTGAGCTCTGGAGAGAACCAGCATCAATAAGTGTCTTTTAAATGGTCTCCAGTTACATTAACTAGGAAAGGAGACCAATTTAAATCTCTAGTTTTGGGCCTTCTGAGTTGACAACCAGGGAATCCAAGACATCAGCTCTAGGTCAGACATGTCCAGGCAGTTACAGATTCCTGCCCTGGTAGACTCTGTCCAGTGGTGGGTGTAAGGATGGCCTTAGGCCTTAGCCTAAGCAACTCCATTTTAACCCTCCAGTTTGAAACCTGCAGTCTCACCAGGCATGCCTACCTACAGAGCCCTCTAGTATGGCCCTCAAACACAAACTATTCACTTCTCCCTACTCTGACAAGCTCAGAGTCGAGTCTCTCCCATGTTGCCCTCACCCTGATGAGAGCAAAAAGCAAGAAAATCAGCGTGGCAATAACCAGACCAGATGTTTAACCCCAGAGCAACTGATGTCACTGAGAAACCTGGTGGCAGTTGATAGGGATTGAAAGGATGGTAAGAAGCCCCCAAATTTAGTATAAATGATGGGTCAAATAAACAGATATTCTGCCAGCTGACACAGATGCACACAAGCCTGAGAGCTTGATGAGGACCTAGACTGACATCCCAACTCTTCTCATCTGCCTGATCCTCACAGCATTGTTCTCACAGCTCTTGACTCTACAGCAGCCTCTTAACTCTGGTGAGAAAGAACTTTTCCCTATGACTGCCTCCTCAGCCAGACATCAGCTCCACCCTAGGAGAAGCCTGCCTTGGTTCCTGATCTGACCTCCACAGTCAGAGTAAGTGTGCATCTGCTGGACTTAGAGCCCAAGGCTTGAGATGTTTGATTTGACACTTCAGCTTAGCATGCAGAGGGAGTGTCTTTCATGAGCCTGTCATGATTAAATGTGTTTTCAGTGCTTAGAATTAATCTAAAATTGTTTACTGTGAATTGATTATGTTTATTGCAGTGCCTAACATTAAGGATTGTCAGTTCCTTGATTAAGAACCTATAGAGTAAAATGACATTGAGTGATATGAGTGAACAAAGCATTGAAAATGGCAGAAGCACATGGACATTATTTGTTTCTCCACCAGGACTGCATAAGCTGCACCTTTTGCCCTTCACGACAGTGGGGTCACATGGCAAATATCAGTTTGCTCAGGTTGCTTTAGCCAACTATCATCAGCAGGGTGCCATGATGTGTACCAGTAGTCCAAGCTACATAGGAGGCACAGACCCAGGAGCCTTGCTTGAGCCCAGGACTTTGAAGCCACCCTGAACAACAGAGCAATATCCTGTAGCAAAAAATGAAAATAAATTACTATACACTGGGCTGAGCTTTAAGGGAAGTAAATGTCTTCATTAGGATGGACATGAACTTTTAAATTTTCCTGTTCCCTGAAATGCAGTAGGCTTTAGATTAAGGGGATTTGGATTTAGAGGGGTTTAGGTGCTAGGTCTTCCTGAACAGTGGGATTAGACCTGTTTGCTTTGTGTTTCTCATCAGATTAATTGTCCATGGCATGGAATAGGAGTAGAGGATCAAAGAGGAGTTAGAGTGTTTTTGTGGTTCAGATATAGAGAAACATGCCATGTGATCACCCTCACTTTAAAGACTTAAGTCTAAATCAGCTTTTCATCCTCTCCCTCTCCTTGTTGATTTTTTTGAAACTTGAGAACTGGAGGATTAGGCTCCATGATAAAGAAAGGCAGGAAGCTAGGTGTAATGGCTCAGTCCTGTAGTCCCAAGGACTTAGAGTCTGAGGGAGGGGGGAAACAAGTTCAAGGTCAGCCACAGTAAATAAGCAAGTTCCTGTCTCAAAAAAAAATTTGAGATGGAGGTGAGGGGTAGAGGCCTTGTTGACCATGTGTGAAGCCCTTGTTTCAATCACCAGCACCACCACAGGGAAGAAATAAAGAAAAAAAAAAAAAAAGCACAATGAGATATGACTACATATGCCACTGCCCAAAGTTTCCAGACCTTGAGAGACTTTATACGTTACAAAAGTAGATGTACAAAAAAGGACATTTTTTCATTTTTGAGGAAGTTTCATTGTTTTTACTCTCTCTCTCTCTCTCTCTCTCTCTCTCTCTCTCACACACACACACACACACACACACACACACACACACACATACACACACACACACATACACAGCCTAGCCAAATAATTAGCTGTACTTTCCTTTGGTTAAATTTGCATAAAACAAAATTAGAACTCTCTAAAAGTCTTTATACAACTTATGCTATCAGTATTGATAATCATGGGAAGAAATACATAGCATAGGACATGATAAAAAATAATGCTAGCAGAATAAATTAATAGAAAAGAAAAACTGACATTAATTTTGTCTTTTTTTCTTCTTGGTACTTGGGAATGTACCTGGGATACCTTAACACTGGGTTTCATCCTCTGCTGTTTTTATCTTTTAAGAGAGAGTCACACTAAGTTGCTTGTGGCCTCATTAAATTACTGAGTCTAGACTGGAACTTGTGATCCTCTTGCCTCAACCTTCTGAGTAGTATAAATGATGGAGTAGTAGACTTACAGACATTTTAGGGATTGATAATGGTCAATTGCATAGAGGTAGTACACAAAGCTGGCTGACTTTCACAATCACTAACTCTCTTTCAAAATCTTACATTGAAAGGAATTATGTTTTAAAAAAATAATATTTATTTTTTAGTTATAGTTGGACCTGATAACTATATTTTTATTTATTTATGTTATGTGCTGCTGAGGATCTAACCCAGGGCTCGCATATGCTAGGGCAGTGCTCTATCACTGAGTCACAACCCAGCCCTTTTTTAAAAAATTTAAGACTTTCCTAGGAGATTATGTTTATTTTCTATATGGTATTGTTTTCCTGAAATACAATCAAGAGTCTCATGATCTTGAATTGAAAATGATTCATAAAGAAATCTCTGTTTGAGGGAAAGAAGCCACAGTGTGGGTTTTACTGTCAAATTTTTGTCACAAAGATCTGAGGAGGAGGAGTTTTTATCATTGGGAGTCTATGAAAACACACAAAAGCAAAGAGTCCCTCACAAAGTTTCATCTTAAACATGCAGGACCAAGTGAATTCTGCTTTAAAGTGGGTTTATAATTTGGCCCCTGTAGAGCCAGAGCCCAGCTGCTGCTAACACAAATCCCTAGGATACCAGACAGGTCTTACCCACCCACTAGACAAAGTAATCTAAGGCCTTACAATACTTTAGGGGCCTACAAAATTGTTTTCATTTTTTGTAAAACTGAAAGAAAACAATTAAATTTCATACCTAGTATAACATCTGATACATAATATTAACATATTGTCTTAAAACCATAGTAAAGGGATATGATTTTTAATTTACTATATTCATTGGATTTTCAGTGCAGGAATGAGTCCCTGAAGCTACAAGTGTGCCTAGGGCCAAAAGTCAGGGTGGTTTCTTGCAACAGGCAGAGGGCCACAGGTTCTGTTTCTATTCCACAGCCTGAGGAAGGCTTAGCCTTTGATAATTAGCACAGGGAGAGGCCAAGTGCTTTGGTCTGATTTAGAAATTGTACCAGGAAGAGAAGAAGGTATCTCCTGACTAGACCCCCACTTAATTGTACTATGACACCTTTATGTAACTAATCTTTAACTAACCTTAATTAATCTTTGTATGATTTAAAAGTTTGTCTTTTAATAATCTTCAGTATTTTTTGTATCCATTTCATAATTTAATAAGCTTCTTAATTGAATTACTTTTGATATCATTTGCATCCATTTTGCAGACTAAAGTCTCAGTACATTTTTGTAGTTTTTGTGACTCTACAAATATTTTGCTAAAAAAGTCATTACTTAAATTTCATTTCATTAGAATAATTTCCAGGAAGACACCGAAAGAAATGAAAGTGAAAGATTGAAGGTTCTACATAAAATCTGTAAAATTGTGTAGCATCATTATGTTGGTTTAGAGATTTAAAATCTTCATGATTCTATGTCAATGGGAAGCTATGTTTGCATCACTATAAACATGTACATAGATGCAAAATCCATAGTATTCTCTACCTCTTGGACTTATAAAGACATTTAATATGTCCTAGAACCTCTATACAATCTATTCCCTTTTGATTTCTAAGTGTTGCCTTCTTTCTAACTAAGTGGATCATTTTTATCTTGTACTATGAAAAAAAAGCCACTTTTATTTCATAGAGTTTCTTGTTTCGGGAGTGAATCTGTGGAATAAATTTTAAAAAATGGAATTCCTGTGTCAAACAGTGTTTAAAATTGTTAGTACACATGGCTATGTTGCATATTCAAGTATCCTACTAAACAACCAGTTTTGAAGAGCATATTTTTGCTAACTTTTTAACAACATGGGTTATAATGAAAATTTCTTCTTCTGTTTTATAAAGTAGGAATCAAATCCAGGGACTTATGCATGCTAGGCAAGAGCTCCAACACTGACCTACATCCCTAGACCTGTAATAAAAATCCTTAGCACTTTTTTTTTTAAAGAGAGAGAGAGAGAGAGAGAGAGAGAGAGAGAGAGAGAGAGAATTGTTTTTCTAATATTTATTTTTTTAGTTTTCGGTGGACACAACATCTTTTATTTTATGTGGTGCTGAGGATGGAACCCAGCGCCCCGCACATGCCAGGCAAGCGCACTACTGCTTGAGCCACATCCCCAGCCCCTTAGCACTTTTTAATATGCCATATAAATGTGTTTCTTTTACTTTTCTTATGTCTAACATTAGTGAGGCTAGCCTTATCTTTCCTACTGGAGAAGCTTGTAGTATTATATATTTGTCTGAGGGAATATGAAAAGAGTTCTGTAATTTTGAGCATTTTTGTAATTAATTTTGGGTGAATGTCATTGATTCTATCTAATTATCAATAATTAGTATGTTGAAAAGCATTAAGTGTCCAGTTCTCATGTACATTGTTTCCTCTTTACCTCATTCATATCCATTTTTTTCTTCCCTATTATTCATCCCAATCTGTTGTCTTGCTGAATCTTCAATTATGATTTCAAATCTTTGACCTCATAACATCTCTTTATGGTTAGCACTTAGCACCATAACAGTAAGGAACTCTGGATACCCAGTGTAATCTGAACTCTCCTTTCCAGATTCCAGGTTCATACCACCTCCAAGCCTCATTACTTTTCTGCTCTAGGAGAAACACTCATGTAATTTTAAAGCAAGAACATATCAGCAGTCAGAATTAGGTGAAACCTTGGTGGGGCGAGGACATCACTGAATAGAGCTCTAGATTGCTAGAAGATAATGTAGCAGAGGGCAAGATTCAGGAAGAAGAAACTACATAGAGGTCCAGGAATAAGCCAGTGTCTGGAGCTGCGTTGGCCATAGAAGTCACAGTAGTCATCCTGGAGCTTGGGATCCATCAAAGTTGTGTGCAGTATCTGAAAAAGAATGAAAGAAAGGTGGAAGGAAAGAAGGAAAGGAGAAAGGTAGGGAGAGGGAGCCCTTATCGATGAAATAAGAATGCCAAACTATGACTATATGGAAAGAGCTCAGGGTGAAATTTCAACCCAGGAGACCAATTCCAAGTGCAAATACAAACATAAATTTCAATCCAAGGGATTAGACTTGTATATCTGGACCTAAAAACCTATGAAATATCATTTCATGTGTTGATTCAAACCCAAGCTGCTCCATTGTCTTATGCACTACAGAGTGTAATGTTTCTGATGCAAATCGAAGGTATCCCTTGCTTTGAGTCTTATCAAATAGATGCTATACTCATACAACTTATTGAATCCACTTTCTTCCCGGAGTTATATACTAAAGATATTAGCACATTTAGCAGAGCAGAATCACTTGCAACATATTCATTAGAATTACTTTACATAATTGTCCTTTTTCAGTTATTTCACTGGAGCAAAAATTTAGCTCCATTTAGATATTTTGTAAAATATCACTGAGAAACAGTACTCCAGCTCCCTGAATATTAAATTAATTGTAAAGATAAATCTTGCAATATGTGTCAGGGTAGTACAGGTTTGTAATCTCAGTGACCTAGGAGGCTGAGGCAAAAGAATTACAAATTCAAGAGAAGCTTCTGCAACTGCACTAGATCATGTGTCAAAATAAGAACAAAAATCTACTGAGGATGTATTTGTTATCTAAAAGTATTGAGGATGTATCTGATAAGGTTGTAAAAACCAGAGTATGATTTCAAGTTGAAACTTTTAAAACCCAAGAAGGCCAGCTTTAGTAGAGTTCCTTGGAAGTCCCCTGGCAGCAAAATATTCTGGGTGAAGTCTTCTGGAAGATCTATGCCAATGGGTGCAGACTCACAAGCATTACTGTTACAGGATCTGTTCCAAAATGCTCCTCCAAACAAGGGAAATCCCAGCGCTGCTGGACCTCAAAGGTTGCAGACTCAAGCAGCTTCAGAGAATCTTGCGCAGAAGGGCCCAGATCCATTCCCAGCAGCCTTGGCTGGTCCCATGGTGGCTTGCAGGGGCAGGAGGAAGAGGTCTCTTACAAGGATCACTACCAGCAGAGGTCTTGGGCTCCAGACTTTCCTCACAGGTGCACTGGGAACACAAAAAGGGAGCCCCAGCTGGTGGTTGATGGCGGGGCACTGGGGGCTTGTTCTGTGTTGTGGATGCCTTGTGCAGGACAGGAGGCTCTGTGTCCTGGAACAAGGTACCTTGTGCTCTGGGAAAGTCACTTTGTTCAGACTGTTCCCAGCAAAGACGTCCTTGCAGTGTGGAAAGCAGGTTGCAGTCAAAATCTTGGCTGTCATAGGAGCTATCCTCTTGGTGGATATAGAAGGGAAGTGGCCAGGGCCCAGGCATCTGGTCTGCAGAATTCCAATCTGGTGGCACGTAGATGGGAAAGTGCTGATCCTTGGCACTGTGGGCCTCACACCAGGTACCACCAAGTATGTGGGACTTAGCAGGGAGCACCTTTTGCATTTGTATACTCCACTGGCCTCTTGGGAGTTCCAAACCACAGACTGGGAACCTCACTTTAATCCTAAAAAAAATCACATCACAAAGCTCAATTAATGAGATCAACAACAACAACAATAAAAACGTATCATCTGTTAGTCTCTGTAACTGGGAGGCCATTTTGTTGCATGTAAGTCACATTTTTCTTCTGGCTTTCTCGGGGTTGTCAGCACAATACCCAGATTCTCTCAACATGGTTTGGTTTAACCCTTTTCCTGCCTGAACTCTTCCTGAGTGATAGAATACTTCTGACTAAGAATACTTCCAAAAAGCAATTAAAAATGGGAAAATGAGTTTTGAGTTTCAGATCTCATGCTAAAATCTCATTGATCTATGACCTTATACCCAATCTCATTGATCTATGACCTCATACCCGACTCCATCCAATTCATATCTTGAAAAACAAATCTCTAATATAATAAAAAGATTTGGAGCTCTTTGGAGCACATTATGTCAAGTTTCTTATGAAAGATATTCATGACCTATAGTGGAGATTTTTAAAAAAAATATTTTAAAGATAGTTGTCAGTGTCTTTGTAACAACCAATAGGAGGAAGCTAGACATCAGTAATAAAAAAGGGAAGTGAAAATTCACAAATTTGTAGAAAGCAAAAAACAGTTCAAACAATTTTCTTTTTTTTTAACATTTTTTTTTTTTAATTTTAATATTTATTTTTTAGTTATCGGCGGACACAACATCTTTGTTTGTATGTGGTGCTGAGGATCGAACCCGGGCCGCACGCATGCCAGGCGAGCGCACTACCACTTGAGCCACATCCCCAGCCCAACAAACAATTTTCTGATCAAAAAGAAAAGCAGAAAGGAGAGTAGAAGATACATTAATATAAATAACAATGACAAACACTGTACAGGAATTTATGGGATGAAGCAGGAACAGTGACCAGGAAGGTGTATTAGTCAGGTT
This sequence comes from Marmota flaviventris, assembly GCF_047511675.1. Classification (NCBI taxonomy): domain Eukaryota; kingdom Metazoa; phylum Chordata; class Mammalia; order Rodentia; family Sciuridae; genus Marmota; species Marmota flaviventris. The sequence goes on from NC_092502.1 coordinate 110,498,201, forward strand.
TCTCAAGAGGAACAGAATCAACAGGAAGTATGATTATAAAAAGGGGATTTGTTAGATTGGCTTACTTGACCAGGAGCTGGGTAGTCCCCAATGGCCATCTGCAGGCTGTAGAGCTGGAGGAACCTGTAGCTGCACAAGTGGCTGAAGCCCTAGGAAACAAGAGAAATCAGTAGTGCTCTCAGGTACTGAAACAGAAGGCTTCCAGAAACTCCCTGGACAATCAATGGCAGAGCCTACTTTGGAGGAGTGAAGAAGCAAGAGTAGGATATCCTCAAGTGATGGCAGCAGCAATCAAGAACCCCTTCTAGAAGAATTGCAGTTGTATCTGGTGCAGCTGCCTTGTTCTTCCCCCTTTTATTCCATCCAAGCCACCATCCTATTGGATGGTGCTGACTACATTAGGGAGGGACTCCACTTCAGTTGGCTATCCCACATGCCAATCATTTCTAGACACACCCTCATTGACATACCCAGAAGCCTCTTAATCATTGGCAACTCTTAAGCCTATCAAGTTGGATGAATGCTAACATTAACAATGCCTACCAAGGCTGAAACAAGAAGAAAACTAGAACAAATCTAAAACTGTGACTGAGATTAAATCCTGCAATATGGCAGTAGCACCTCTATGATAGACTTAGAGGTAACAGAGGACAGGGTGGTACAGAAAGATCTTTTCTCAAGCTGGGTGCTCAAGGCTGCTGTGTATCTGCTTGGAGACACAGCATGTGAAACCCCTGGTACACTAGTTACCCGTCTAACCCACCTATACCTAGCAAAAGCCACTAACCCACCCTGCCAATAAGCAAAACAAGAACAACGAGGGAGGGCCCCCTTAAATACAGACTTGACCCTCTTAAATCTGGACATGGTCTCTTACCACCCAGCAGTCTGAGCCTCCACTTTCCCCAACATTCCCAACAGGAGGACTATACAACAAAGAATTTCACATTTTGGCACAATTTGATTGAGAAAACATGATTCCTTCCAAAATGCTTTTCTAAACAAGAGTTGCAGGGGAATTCTCAATGCTCCTGCGTTTCTAAGGTGGCAGACTCAAGCAGCCTCAGGGAGTCCTGCGCAGAAGGCCTGGAATCCCCTCCCAACAGCCTTGGCTAGTCCCCTGGCTGCTGGCAGGGGCAGGAGGAAGAGGCCTCTTACAAGGGTCACCACCACCAAGAGGTCTGGGGCTCCAGACATCCCTCACCTGTGCACCTAGAACACAAAAAGGGAGCTCCAGCGGGCAACCAATAGAGGGGTTCCTGCGAGACCCCCGACTTTTCTGGGGGCGCCTGGGGCTTCTTCTTGTTCACAGACTCCTGGTCCAGGACAGGAGGCTCTGTGTCCTGGCACAAGGTGCTGTGTTCTCTGGGAAAGTCATCTTTTTTTGACCTATGCTAGGAAAGAAGCCCTCAGGGTGTAGAATGCAGGTCACCATGGAAGTCTTTGCAGTCATAGGAGATATCTGGTGGGTGGTTGTAGAAGGCAGTGGCAAGGGCTCAGGCCATTTTGAGCTCAGGGTTGGAGGCCTCTGGAGTCTTGGTGCCTGCTCTGCAGAATTCCAAGCCTGTGGCACAGAGCAGGGAAAACATGGCTCCATGGCTTTGTGGGCCTCACACCAGGCACCACCAAGTATGTGGAACTTAGCAGGCAGCAGTTTGGGTGCTCTTAAACCCCTCTGGCCTCCAGGGACTTTCTAACCACAGACTGGGAACCTGGGTGGTGTTGGCTTTAATCCTAAAAGGAAATCCCATCACAAAGTTCAGTTAATGAGATTAACAACAACACCAAAAATCTGTTAGTTTGTGTAGTTGGGAGGCTGTCTTGCTCCATTCAAGTTACTGAAAAATAGATATTTTTTCTTCTGGCTTTAGCAGGGTTGTCAGCACAATACCCAGATTCTCACAACATGGTTTGGTTGTAACCCTTTTTCTTCCTGAACTCTGCCTGCAGGGTACTTGTGAGTAGAAATACTTCCAAAAACCAATTTAAAAATGGAAAATGAGTTTTTGTTTTCAGATCTGGTGCTTTAGTCTGATTGATCTACTCATATCTGACTGTACAATTCATACCTTGAAAAATGAGTCACCAATATAAGAGGAAGACTTGGGGCTCTTTGGTGTAGGTTAGGTTATAATCCCTCATGAAAGGTATTCATGGCTCATAATGGAGAGTTTTAAAAACATTTTAAAGATAGCTGTCAGTGTCTTCTAAACACCCAATGGGATGAAGCTAGAAATCAATAATAAAGAAGGGGAAGTAAAAATCCACACATTTGTAGAAAGCAAAAAGCATTTCAAATAATTTTCTGATCAAAGAAAAAAGCACAAGGTAAAGTAGAAAATACATAGATGTGAATAACCATGAAAATCACTCAGTACCAAAATTTGGGGAAGGAAATTTTGTATTAGTCAGGGGTCTCCAGAGGAACAGAATCAACAGGAAGTATGATTATCAAAGGAGAATTGATTAGATTGGTTTACTTGACCAGAAACTGGGCAATCAACAATGGCCATCTGCAGTCTGGAAATCTTTGTGCCTCCTGACTTGTTCCTCCAGGAGCCTGTGTTTATGTGACGTGCCCCGAAAGTTCACGTGTGAGACAATGCAAAGTTTAGAGGAGAAATGATTGGGCTTAATTAGCCTTGATTTATTGGGTGAATGAATCCCTGATGAGATTGACTCAGGAGGCCGGTGGGGTGTGGCCTGAGGAAGGGATTCCCCGGGGGCGTGGCTATTGGGTATACACTGCTCTCTGGCGGGTGGAGTCTCCTACAGAAAACCGAAATGATTAAAGGCGACAGGAAAACGTAGCCGAATAACAAACCCAAATAAACGGAGCTGAATTGGAACTGAACCTAAGGCAATCACTGCCTGGCCCCTAGGTCTCCTGGCAATGAGACCTGTGCCTAGCGGCTTGGGAACCCAGACGCAGTGGCGCAGGAGACACCAGGCTCCAGCGAAGGGCGTTGCTGTTGTCAAAAGAACACTGCTTTGGGCTGCGTTTAGTCCTTTAGTCGGTTGGTCACGGAGAAGCAAGAGCTTTGGGAGAGGGTGCAGCAGTTCCATCCACAGGCCCAGCTGGGAGAAATGCCACGGCTCGGTAGGAAACTGGTGCCAGAAACAGGACACTCTTGTGGTTCTAAGAGAGCCTGAGTCGGCACAGCGGCCAGGTGCAATGCTGGCAGGATACTGCATAAATGGGCAGGAGGCGATTTGTGCACCCACCACAGTGATGCCGGCCGCAGAGCCGGCTCTGGATTTCTTAGTTCAGTTCCCTTCAGCTCCGTTTATTTCGTTTGTTATTGGGCTACGTTTTCCCGTAGCGTTTAATCGTTTCCGTTTTATGTGCGATCTAAATTTCTATCGTATTGTTTTCGTCTACTGAGCTCCTGGAGTTTGCTGTCACTGCGTTTTAGCCTCTCAGGCTTGTCTCCGCCCTCCGCTGGAGGACATAAATACTCGGGATGGTGGGAGGCTCTGCCTCCTCTCTCCATCAGCGCAGAGGCTTCTGTCCTGCTTCTCTGAGGCTCACGCGATGGAGCAGCATTTTCTGGGCCCTGTGAAGCAGCTTGGGATTCCGTGGAGGTGGCGCCAGAGGCGCGGCCTCCTCCTGTGTTCAGAAGCCGGTGGCCTTGTCCTCTCCCTTGCAACCCTGTCCTAGCAGAGTTCTCCCGGTGACAACTGTGACTTCGACTGGGAGCGGCTCTCCAGTCCTGTTGGCGGGGGCGCTGGGGCCACCTGCAAAACGGATTCCGCGGGAGTACAGAGCTCCTGGGAACCAACCGAGGCCGGGAAGCTGCGACGCCAGAAACTGGAGGCAGATGGGGAGGAGCCTGGGGAAGAGCCCAAGGTAGTGAAGCTGTAGCGGATTTCACTGCCAAGGACGCAGCCCCCCAGCCCCTACCCCGGCGACAAGCCGCCAAACACCCAGACCTCTGCGGACCAGTGTCTCTCCGAGTGCCCTTGAGCCGGCTCTGGTTCAGTTCCCGACCTGTCTCCTCCAACTGGTGGAACCCGCACCTGCTTTCCTCAGCCCTCCTGGTGGATTCGCCCGAGTTCTCAATGCCTGGGGGTGCTGCCCATCCTTCTCTGGCAGCGAGGCAGCCTTAGGTCGGAGAAGGAGCTGCTCGGATCTTACTCTGAAAAGATTCTGGGTTACAAAACGACTTCACTAGGAAATCAAAGCGCACTGAGATTTGCCTTTAGTTATTCTTTGTCAATTTTTAAAAATTCTTTCTCCTGAAGATTCTCTGTAACGTTTCAGGTCGCCTATTGCTTGCCGTTTTCTTCTGTTTCAAACGTTTGTATTCGTCCTATTACACATTCCCTTCCATAACTTTAAACTTTTATCCATTTCAACTTTTAGATATGACATGTACGATTTTAGAATCACTCTCAGAATTTTGTAGCTTCAAAGAATGAATTGGTTTCTCGATTTTATTTTTTAATCCTTAATACTCATTAAGTTTTGTTACTTAGCACGATTTGCAATATAAATATAAATATACATATGCCGTGGCTTTGCTCATTTCATATCCCTTTCGTTATTACAACGTGGTTTTAAAATATTTATTTATTTATGAAGACATCCTCTCGCTCAGTTGCTTGGGAGACTGGGCTCACTAAATTGCTGAGGCTGGCCTCAAACTTATGATCCCCAGCCTTTCAAGTTGCTGGGATTACAGTAGGCATGAGCCACCATGCTGATTTTACATACTGATTTGGTTTAAGTATTTATGCATTTTGTATATTTTTGTCTTTTTTTCAGTCCCACCCAGTTCGTTTTATTTCTATTGTCATGTCTTTGTTTTTTTAAGGAATGCGGTCCATTGCGTTTCACGCTCAGTAATTTTGATTCTGTCAAAAGTCCTGCGGGGGTGGTTATCAATCTTATGATTTCTCTTGGTAGGACCAGGTGATTGAGCACATGGGACAAGTGCACAGATCACCAGTTTGGAAAGATTCCTTGCTGATTTGCATGTCTAGCAGTCTTTCCACTTAGGTTTGCTGTGGAAGGCAAGGTTTAGCACTGAAGGTGAGTGCTACCATTACTTAAGTGTAGCAGGACTCCCTTTGGCCATATCTGAGATTTCTTTGTCCAGGCAAGTGCGGGTAGGCCCAGGAGATCCAACTTAGCCTAGTCTCAGAATTTTCCACCTCTGAATGTGAACGAATTAAGTTCAACACGTTTCTGTTTTATTCCTTGCCTGTGATTTCTTAGTTGTGCTGTGAAATGTTCTTTTTCTGAGTAAGTTCCGGTGAAAGATTTTTTCTTTTCTTTTCTTTTCTCTCTCTCTCTCTCTCTCTCTCTCTCTCTCTCTCTCTCTCTCTCTCTCTTTCTCTCTCTCTCTCTTTCTTTCTCCCTCCCTCGCTTCCTTCCTTCCTTCCTTTTTTTCTTTCAAATCCAGCTAGGTATGCTTGAGATTTGAAGCACCTCCCAAGGTTGCATTTTCAGGTCAGAACTTAGTGGAAGGAAACCAGTACTAGCCAAGCAGTGCCTCAGACTTCTTAGTTGCACAGAATACCCAATTGGTGGATGACTTAGGCATTACCAGCTTTCTCTTACCCTCGCCAAGGATTTCTTGGTTGCATGACAGTTTGCAACAGTCACAATTGCACAAGTGTACACAAATTCTGAAATCCTTTTAATTTAGCCTATCCAGCAACCCCAGTTAGCAACAACGTTGGCTTAGTATGCTACATGGAAAATTGATATTGCCAGACTGCACTGGGTGTTGTTTTTTGTTTTCCGTGCATGGGTATTGAATCCAGGGCTTGGGGCATGCTACACTGAGTTCCACCCACAGCCCTTGCCCCAGGTGTGCAGCTTCACTTTATGGAAATGGTTGCCCAGATGTTTTGCTTTTTAAATTTTCTTTTGGAGAGTTTGGCCTTGAATGGATGTGTTTGGTTTGTATTGTTTCCTAATTGCAATGAAGAAATGTTTTTTCACGACTTATTATTATTATTATTATTTTAATTTAAACCCCGTGATTTCTTCTGCTGGTTTGAGTGCCAGGCACAGGGCTTCACGTTTCCTTAGTAACATTCCCTCAACAACCAAGCCAGGAAGTAGTTGGGAGGAAAGTAGCAGTTTCCACAGATGTCCCAGGGAAGAAGCTCTAGGCAATGCACTGGGGGTGTGGAGCTTAGGGGAGGGTGAGGGACAGTGGTGTTGGAAATCAGGTTCCAGTGAAACTCCTGGTCAACCCAGGGCAGATCATCCAGGTCCAGAGAGAAAGCGGGTGGCCATGTTCCACAGTATATTGAACCCAGAAGTTCTGCCACCTGGTCTGTTGAACTCCCAGGACCACTGCCTGCAGCCACATACTGCTCTCTGACAGGTTACACAGATTATGGCAGGGGATTGGTGTGAGAAATCATGAGCACTTGTCTGAGTATTCCCTTCTGATCCCCTGGGCAGTCCTATCTAGATTCCGGAAAGCTGGGTGGGGAGTGCAGTCTTTGGAGCAAATTACTTCCTAAAACAGAATTAATGATATTCACACAGAATCTTATCCTCCTGGATGAAATTATGGAGGTTGAGAGGAGACTGGCATAAGATTTTGAATGAAAAATTCCCACCAGATTTGTGAGAGGAAAGCTGTTTGGGGGCAGCTGGTTCACTATTGCACCAAATCACATTGCTAGTTTTGGAGCACAGTCTAGAACCCTGTTCTTTGAACAGAGAAAGTCTGGAAGGGAAATGTGTGAATGGTGACTTAGGATGCTGAGGAGCAGGGCAGATCAGTCTTGCTGTGGTCTTTCACTTCCCCAGTTTAGTGTTCTGGTTCCAGAGTGCTAAATTAAAAGGATTTCAGAATTTGTGTACATGTGTGCAACTGCAAGAAGCTATAAGTCTCAAACTGAGTCACAGAGCAGTTGCATGGCTTTCTAGATGAGTGACCCTCAGCAAGTTCTCAAACTGCTGCAGCCTTTATTTTAAGCTTCTCTGAAATGGAGGCCAAGTCAGCTCTCACTTTTTCAAGGAGGTTTCTTGAATACTCTTTGGTGGTAAAAGTGAATGATGAGTATCATGAATTGAAAGAAGAACTTAATGGGAACAAAAGTAAAATGGACATATCTTTTGCAGGTTCTGTCTTCCTTCTTTCCTTTCTTTCTTTCTTTTCCCTCATATCATTTCCATGTTGGAAGTATAATACAGCTTCATCTGAGACAAACCTACTACTGTAAAGTAATCAATGGATTTACATATAGATCACTGTTGATTTAATAAAGCCTGACTGATCACAGTACTTAGATCTTTGTATTTATTTAGTTTTATGCTATTTGATGGTACTTAAAAATTGGTGTCTTATACTGTGATGTAATGGGTGCAGGACCCTCTCTAGCTCTGCTCTACTAGGCATGGGGCTGGTGGTGGCTTGTTCCTTCTTAGAAGGGGTGGCCAGGGGCCATAGATATCCTGTTATTTACACACATTTGGTCTAGCTAGCAGACAGGCAGCTACCCAGAGAAATTAGTCTGGGAATAATCCTGCTGGATCTCCCGGCACTTCTTCCCTGAGTCTGTCTCAGGGGGCCACATGTGAGCCTCAAGTTGCCCTGAGGCCTCCAGCATCTCTCCTCTCCAAACACACCTCCAAACATTGGGTTCTGGAGATGCATAGTCTCTGGCTCCCTTGGGTGCAGACAAATTTCTACACAAATGTCCTTTCCATTCTGAGTTCCCATTCTGGGAATCCTGCTCTACCAATCTAGCTCACCAGAGGAAACAGGACTGAGGTGGACAGTTGTGGCAGTCTGGCCCCATTTTTTTTTTTTTTTTTTTGTTCCAGAAATTTACTCAGGGGCACTCGACCACTGAGCCACATCCCCAGCCCTATTTTGTATTATATTTAGAGACAGAGTCTCACTGCGTTGCTTAGTGCCTGGCTAATTTGCTGAGATTGGCTTTGAACTCTTGATCCTCTTGCCTCAGCCTCCTGAGCTGAACTGAGCATGTGCCAGCACTGTGCCAGGCCCTGGGTTTGTTTTATCAGCTTTTCCACTGCTGTGATAAAAAGATATGAGAAGAACAATTAGAAGAGAAAATGTTTATTTGGGGGCTCTCGGTTTCAGAGATGTCAGTCCACAGGTAACCAACTCCATTGTTCTCTTGCTCTGTGCCCAAGGTGGGGCAGAACATCCTGTGTGGTGGAGAAAAGCAGCTCAGGTCATTGAACCAGAAAAGAGAGCAGAGGTGGAGTAGGGGAGGGAGAGCACAAAATAGCTCCACTTAAGGAGGACAAAATATAAACCAAAGGCAGCTACCAAGGACCCACCTCCTCCATCTGCTGCAGTCTGGCTGCAGCAAAATAACCGGGAGGTGACGAGCAACTTGTGTAGATTGATACAGCAGGAGTGGGAGCCGTTTATTGTAGGACAGGAGGGGTATATATACATTATTGAATACACAGCTTATCTTAATTAACATAAACTAGATACAGCAGTCAACCAATAAGGAATCTCCACACTTAATGGCTCTGGCGTTACTTCTCAAACCACTCCCTCTGGCAAAATGCCAAGCGCCATCTTGACTTGTTTACAGACTCTAACATCCATCCACCCCCTACCTGCCTATAGTTACCTCCCAGTTAATATCTATCAGAGGACTGATGCATTGATTAAGTTAAAATCTGCATGACCCAGTTATTTCCCCTCCAAAATTTCTTGCTTTGTTTCACACATGAGTTTTTTTTTTTTTTTTTTTTGGGGGGGGCAACTAATACCTAAACTATAACAAGCCTGAAAGCAGGACAATCTGCCATCAAGTCATAAGAGTGCAGTTTCCCCTACCTCTTCCTGATAGTGGGGATTGAAATCAGGGGTGCTATGACACTGAGCTACTACCAGTCCCCACCCCTTTTTATTTTTTGAGACAGGGTCTTGCTTGGAATCCCTACATCCATTAATTGGCTAAGGTGCCAGAACCTTAATAGGGTCAATAGGGTCAACAGGGAATGGAATTGAGAGCACCCATTGCATTCTGAGAAGCAAGGAGAACACTGACATAAAATAGATGATCAGCACAATATCAAAGATATCAGGAAGTGAAAATTAGAGATAATGATTCGTCCTTTGGGACTGCTGCAAAATGTCAGGGCATTTAGATAGACCCCAGTTTCCAGCACATCCTCTTCTCCATTTGCAGTCACACTTCTCTGTGTGGCCTCTGTTGATGTGGATTCTAATATTGAAGAACCATACACATCCCTGTTGTGAATTGCAAAGTACTACTTTTTTCCCATGTGTTGCACTCCATTGAAGGGTAACTTTGCATTTTCAGTATTTCAGGGAATATTTTAGTGAGTTTCTCCAAAGAAGACCTAGGCTAGGAAGTGTGACACAGATGTATTTTAGGGACACTGAAATGCCATTATTTAAAGTCTTTAATTTACTTTATTGCACTTTATTTCTCAGGAGGTACAGATAAGAAAAACTATCAGTAAGCAATGGAAAGGAATTATTTCCCCCATTTTTTTCTCATTTTCCTCCTCAACTATTTCTGGTATTGACATCAATAAGACCTCTCACTGGAAAGAGAAGGATTTATGTAATATTCTTTGCTTTCGCCAAGAGAATGGAGGCCCCGTAGGCATTCTCTTTTTGTTTGGTACCAGGGCAGGGGCACTTAGCCACATCCCCAGCAGCCCCCCCACACACACCTTTTTCTATTTTACTTAGAGACAGGGTCTCACTGAGTTGCTTAGAGCCTGGCTAAGTTGCTGAGGCTGGCTTTGAACACTTGATCCTCCTGTTTCAGCCTCCTGAGCCGCTGGGATTAGAGGCAAGCACCACTGCGCCCAACTCCTGATAGTGGGTTGGGTTGTGGCTTTCTTGCAAGGAAGAATTTGGAGTACAGTTCAATGACTCTTTATTAGCAATACAATAATCCAAAAACATTTTTACCTAATGTTTGGAGTATATATTTGACTGTGAAGCTCATTTGGTAGCCAAATCTCATGGGGATAAGTTGAGGCTATTGTTTTTAAAATCCCAGCTTACATGTACATGCATAGGAATGATTGGTTACTGGACACTGTTCTGTTTTATTCAGCAGAAGTACACATATACATGTAGAGAACCGTCTTGATTCGCATCCCATGGAGCTGCAGTGGATCGGCCACTTAAAGCTGGGCAAGTATCCATTATTGCTCCATCACTCTCAACACAGGGACTTTGAAGAAGCTTTGCTATAGTTCTGGTGGAGGACCTGGTTAAGCTGGAAGTCTGCACATGAGAGGTGGATGCTTAGTGGTGATGAGGACTGTGTGGGATGGACCCTGGGCAGGTGTGCTTTGTACTCACTCAGCCTGGAGTCCCTGAGCCAGAAACTTGGGATACCACTGGTCTGCTACAAATCCTTGTTGGCTGGCTCCTCTCTGGTTTTTAAGGAAGCAAAAGAGACTGTCCAAAGTGGGGGAAGACCCATATCATCACATGATTTGACCCTAGTTCACACAAGACCCAGGAGCCTGCGGTGGCACCTCAGGTGCTTTGGTCCTCAAGGATGAATGAGTGGGACTCCTGAGACTAGAACTGGCAGTTCCAAGCAAGGCAGTGAAGCCAGATTTAAAATTAGGTAGTCAGTGTAGTTAGGTAAATCGGGTCTAAATCGAGTGAAATCTAAAATGGAGGCCATGCGGAGAATGACTCAGGGAAAACACAGGACAACTCATGGAATAGTCCACCTCAAAGAAATGTTAATGAACAGCCCCCAGCAAAAAGGTGCTGATTCAGAAGTCCTTCCTGACCAGATTACTTCTTTGGCCCACCTGTGTCCCACCCCTCGGGCCTTCCAACCTACATTCCATCACCAAAACTATAAAAAGGGGAAACAACCGCACTTCCACGGATTCCACCTCTTGGGTCCCCTTCTTCCTCCGGGAGAAGTCTTTTCTGCTGTCCTTTAATAATCTTCTAATTTCTACTCTGACCTTGCCTCGGTGTGCTTCTTTGGTGTTATTCTTCAACATTGGGGAAGCAAGAACTCGTCACCTGTCAACAGCGGTAACAGCAGGAGGAGGGCTTGGCTATATCTAGCAGCTACCATTGTCCAAGCTGCCTGGAAACACCCCTTCACCAGGAATCTGGAGGCCACTGGCTTCAAATTCATTATAATGCCAAATTTTCCACCCAGGAGGGCTTCCCTCTGCCACCAGTGAACACAGGTCTGAAGAAGCATGGTCTGGAACTAAACATGCTCAGGAATGTGACAGCTTGTGCCTGTGTTTTTACATGTGATGACAAGTCTTTCACCCTAAAAAAGCACAACTAATGAAACCTCTTTGGGCCATCTAGCACCCAGCAAAAGGTTATAGAATTCTTAGGAAAATCAGTGTGCCATAACAAAATTCCTTTAGGTTATATTCCAACCAAGCAAAAAGCATGTGTTTTCTATTGCCAATATACTTCCCACTGCATTAATATTAACACTTGTGAAATCCAAAAGCACCTTGAAAAGATTCAAAACAGGCATGGAGGCTTTAACAAATATCCACAGGAGCACCCAGGAATAAATGACTGATTCACCAGATTATTCTCCTGGCTTCACTAGGGCATTACCTTTATTTTCTGGGCTACTTAAATTTTTTGAGGAATGTCCATTTTACTGATCTGATTTGTGATTTATGTCATAATGAAATGGATTTCAAACTGCTGCAATAAAAGAGTTGCAAAAGGAGCTCAAGTTGTGGTGTTATAGCTACAGTCCATGATGATCCCCAAACCTACCTTGTTTTAGCACCCACAGGTTTCACTCAATTGCATACAGTTTCAGGCTAGGAGGGGTCCCAGCACCTTTCAGCCCAACTCTTGGAACCAGCCTTCCTAAGCTTCTCAACTGAGCATGCACAGGAAACTGTCCACCCTCTACTTGTCACAAGTCATACCTGCATACCTGAGGTCTTCCAAGTAAGTGTTTCCCCAGCCTTCCTTGTTTACGGGACACCAGTCACCGGTTTGGGATCATCCCCAGCTTGCCCCTTGCTTACTACAAGTAGTAGCCCTTTCCTAGGCCTTCTGCCTGTGCTGATTGGCTTTGCAGTCACCAAGGGGTGATCTCTTGGGGTTCGGTTACCCTTCTCCCACAAAAACACACAGGAGGCGAAAACACAACCTGTGATGGAAAAACTGAGCCCAGTCCTCTCAGTGAACACCTCCTCAATGAAAAGTAGCCCTGGGAAAATTGCGGTGCTAGGACCAAGAAAGCAGCTGCACAGGAAACCACCAGGTCTCCTGAGGGAGACACGGTTTGGGGGCGCTTGGCTCAGAATGGCAACCTGGAAATCCACTGGGCACTGCTGCCCCAAGGGCTGGTGAGAAACCCCGCTCCCTGTAGGGCTAGGAGCAGTGCTGGCACCAGAACTTGGCTGCAGGCACACTAGCCTTGCGGAGGCGGAGCCCTGCTTCCCAGCTGTTTTAGTCAGCTTTCTTGGCTACTGTGACTAAAAGGAGTCAACCAGCACAATTATAGAAGGAAGAGTTTATTTAAGGCCTCACTGTTTCAGAGGTCTTATCCATGGAAGGCCAGCCTCATTCCTTTGGGCTTAGGGCAGGCAGAACAGGGAAGCAGCTCAAGTGGTGGTCCCCAGCAGGAAGTGGGGGGGACTCCACCAGCCAGATAGGGACCTATACCCCATAGCCACGCCCCCAGTAAATGGCTTCCTCTGGCCACACCTCACCGGCTTCCAGTTACCACCCAGTTAATCCCGTCAGGGATTCATTCATTGATTAAATTAAGGCTAATAAAGCCAAATCATTTCTCCTCCAAACCTTGCATTGTCTCACATGTGAGCTTTTGGGGCACAGCACACCTAAACCATCACACTGGCTCCTGGAGGAACAAGTCAGGTTGTCATAGGGACAAATGAGGCAAGGCACCAAAGACAGCAGGAAATAGTTTTATTTGGCTGCAGCCAGGTTCAGAGGGTACAAGCTTTGCTGTAATCAATCAATCCCCTGAACCCCGAGTTCAGGGAGTTTCAGAGTTTTATACCCAGTGTGTAAGGGGAGGGGCTCAGAAGTTCAAAATCTGCAAAAGTTCACATAAAAGCAGCTTTTTCTTTCACTGTTCTGGTCAAGTTAACTCTTCAAGGACAACACCTGAGAAGGGGAGAGCTTCTTCTCCCCTTTCTTTCCTCCCCCTGCCAGCTGTTACCATGGAGCCCATTTGTAACTTATCTTAAAAATGTAGACATCTCTGTGAAGCCCAGCTCAAGGCCAGAGGCCTTGTTTGCACATTTCTTCAAAGTACTATACTGTATAGGTTTGTGAAAACTAGTAAGGGGATGTCCAGCACCTGGAGTGCTGGTATCTTCTCAGCCAGTGGCCAAGTAAACAGGGTGACAGGAAAATAGGAAGTTTATCTACATTGGACTCTTTTGCAGAGACTCTTTTGCTGACAGTCCCAAAATCAGCCATGGTGAAGAGGGCTTTTCTGTGCAGAAAGGGGTGCCCTTCAAGGAGGCACAAAGCTCCTGGGCGACACTGAGGGAATCCCTAGGACAAGCATAACATTTACGTAAGTACAAAAAAGTAATAAAATTATTAAAAGCCAACACGAAAACACTACAAAACGCACGGCAAAATTTACCAAAAGAAAAATTTCTTCAAAATGAACAAAACAGAGAGCCCTACAAGGAAACTGCAAACCATGGTTTGTTGCATGGTGTCATCTTGGATTGTGATATTCCCGTGGGATGTATCTGAGACCTTTTCTGCCTAAACCTATATTTTCTAAGATTAAAAAGACAGAGATATTGGCGATGCCTAAAAGTCCCAATAGCCGGTGTTCCCTGGGTTCTACGTGAATAAAAAAGTCACAGGCAGCTGCATGCCGCTGAGATAAGGGAACTGGTGCAACCCAGAGAAATGGCTTTGGTGGCCACATCGCGTTTCCCAGGGAGGTACAAACCCGAACTTAGTCAAAGCAGAGCCCTCCATTGCAAAACCAAACTTGTTAGGAAAAAGAAACTGCGGATAGTGCTAAAGTGACAATTGTTGAACTGGCCTTTCAGAAAAATGGCATTCGCCAGTACCCACGTTTGTACCCGACGTAACCATCACCCACAAAGCTGAAATGGAGTTTGCTCTCACCAATCCGGAACTTGCTTCCACTTAAATGACAGGCGCTGCTGCTAAACCCGAGTTCTAAAAATCGGAGGCTGGAATAAACACTAAGAAATGGCCAATCCCGGACTTGCTCCGACGAAGCGATCGCCCTCCGTTGTTAAGTCTCAACTCGCCATGGACAAGCGGGGACTCCAAGGATCTGGAAACCCAAGGAGGAACCCCAGGAAGCGCTTTGGCTTCTAGCTTAGCCTCCAATCAGGACGCTTCTGGTACTGGGGCGGACAAGGAATGGAAATCACAGGCGCCTCTAAATCGAAGCTTGCTAAGCCAATAAACGCAGGACGCAGGGAGGACAGGGATCCTGCGACAGAGATGAAGCCGCCACCGAAACAAAACTCGGTTCTTTGGCGGCCAAAGAGAGGAGAGCGCTGGGAAGACTGATCTGGGAAAGAAAAAGCGCAGGCGCCGCTCTAGCCAAAGGGCTGGGGAACACAGGCGCGGTGGCCCTGCCAGCCAGGCTGCCACTAAGGAACTCTGATCCGGGCAACCGCGGAAACTGCACTTTAGGACCCATCAGAGCTATGTATTCGGCGGTGCCACCGAGAAAACGCGCCAACGGAACAACTAGCTGAGCCGAGACCAAGAGAAAGTAGGCGGGAGAGAACGGTGTGCTGGGATTCCGCAAAGGACCTCAACTAGCTATTGCTGCCAGCGACAAACTTCCACTTTGGCGCCAACCTTCCACTTTGGCGCCAACCACGGTGCTGTTATCTAGAATCTGGCGACGCAAAGACAGGAGACTTAGTGCCACCCAGGCTTGGTGCGAATATGTGCTGTCACGGGAAAACTGTCGGGGGCGCGCTGCTGGTCAGAGAGCAAATAGGAACGCCCAGAAAGACAACCTGGGAAAGGCTGCACCAACCGGCCTAGGACTGAGAAAGGGAAATCCCAGAGTGCGGAGAAACGTTCTCTCCGTGCAACTAAAGGCAGTGCTAAGGTGAAAAGCAGGCTCCTTTCCTTTTGGGTAAGGCACTAGTGATCTGCGATTCCAGTTGCTGGTGTCAAAATCCAAAATCCTGCAAAATCCAAACCCAGTTTATGGCTTTACCAAAGCCAAAGCCATTACTTCTGGCTCCATCAGCGGTGCAGCAGGTAAATTTACACCAGATGTGAGAAGTTAGCAGGAATGTTGGTGAGTCAATGCTGCTAGTGAGATTTCCATTCCCGCTGGCTGTCCCCAAACCTGCACTTCCAACATAACCAAACCTTTCTTTTTCTTGGCCAAGTCTGGGTCCCCAATTACTGAAGTCTCCAGCTACTGACCCAGAGGGCTGCACGTGGTGAGAGCAGGCTGAGTATCACCCAAGGCGGGCATGCATCAGGCTGGTCTAAGGGAAAAGTAGGGCCTCCAGGTCACCAACAGCTGTGCTAGCAGGAAGCAGTGCTGGGTCCTCCTTGCATGCCAGCCCTCTGTCTTGGTCTGGGTTCCCTTTTCTTTTATATACATCTCAGAGCTTTTAAGGCAAATCAGATAAATGCATCCCTTTGGGACAGGAAACTCTGCCCCCCTGCTGGGAGCCATTAGCCAAGTAGGTATGACAATTTCCTTGCCAGCGTACCCCATGTTGCTGACATGTTGCAGCGACATTGAATGTAGGTGACCTTGCTCAAGGACCAAGGCAGATTAGGGTGTTCCCGGTTTTAAGATAATCGTGTTTAGGGCGTTCCCAGTTTAGGTTCCAGGTTTAAGGTTTAAGATTATTCCTGCTGGGAATAGGGCGTATCCTGCTGCCTGAGTTCCCCTTGAGTTCTGACGGGATTCAGACAGTATATTCTTTGGGAGATAGAAGCCCAGTGGAGGTGGATTTGGGCAGAGAACGTGGATTTGGGCAGAGAACGTGGATTTCCCCAGAACGTGATTGTAGACGGCTGGTGTGAGTTCGGGAATAAAGAGTTGCTGTTTGAATCTACAAGCTGTATGGTGGCTCGTGATTGTGTGCCCAGCCAGACTGCGGCATTTGTGCCCAGCCAGACTGTGGCATTTGGCGGCCCATGTGGGGAACTTCTGAAGCTTAGAGGTAAGTGAAATTGCTCGCCCCTGAAGAAGAGCGAAAGAATGGGTGACCATTTCAAAAAACAATATGTTCTCGTTTTGATTTATTTTGTTTTTATTTCAAGTTGCCTGTTCCTAGAACTTTCTCAGGCAAACTGGGAAAAATGGTTGACTCAAGGTTTGAAGTTGTTCGCCTCCAAGCAAGAGAAATTGTTAGAGGAAGAAGGCACCACAGTGAGACCAAGAACAATTAGGGCATATGTTGATACAATACAAAAATGTAGCCCATGGCTTTTTAAAGATGAGTTATTAAGTATATTAATGGGACCATCATGGTATCCTGTAGAAGGATTTTTCTTCAACAAGAAAGAGATGGCTAGTTCTGTTTACTACATTTGTCTAAGATCTTGGTTTTTACAGACATCTGATTAATTTACAAAGCTAAAGTGTTAAAATATCAACCACTAAATATGAAATCAAATACTCTTTACTTAAGTTCCATAAGGTAATATATTTAAACATTATGTGTGTTTTCATAAATTGGTAAATGGAAAAATGTTTAATATTGCTTTGTGTCTGTGTCTTTGCTGAAATAAGGTTACTAAGTGTTAAGATTCTATCGTGTAATTTATATACAAAGAGTAGAAAAATTTTCAGTTGGGTTTCAATTATAGTATTATAGTATCATAAAAAACATGAAAGTCTTTCATCTTATTAAAGTGGAGTAATTTGTCTAAATCAGAAATTTTATAAGAGTTGTTTCAAAATGTGAATTTATAAAAAGGGTTAACGGTTAAAAAAGAGATAGAAAAAGATTCAAGATGTGAAAATATATTTTAATATAAAAGGTTAAAGGAAAAAGAAATGTTTCTAGATGAGATAATCTCTGTGTGGTAAAGTAAAAAGTTGTAAAATGCCGTTTAAAAAGATTTTGAGGAAACTAGACTTACTTTAAAAGCTTGAGAAAGGAAGAAAGAAGAAAAAGGTATTTGTACATGGCAGATTGAGACAAAGCTTCTCAATGGAGTTAAAAAAAAAAAAGCCTTTGGTTGAAGGGCAGCCATGTAAACTAACATTAAAGCGATTTAAACAGAATCTAAGCCTTGTTTAAAAGAGTGAAGCTGTAGGTGGTGAAAAAGTACATTTAAAAGTACAGTATAGATGATAATTAAAAGGCTTTAAAAGGTTAAATTGAAGGTGGTCGAGATACCTTCATGGCGGAAAAAAGATTGCTTTATTGCATCATTCGAAGCCTAGTTAATCTTAAAGGCATTACTTTAAAAAAAATGGGAAGATAATAGGATAAAAGATATTTAGATAAAGAAGATTAAAAATTTAAAGTGAAAAACTTTAAAGACAGAAGTATAGAAAGTTAAAAACAAAAAAGATAGAAAAGATGTAGAAAGATAAAAAAATGTAGGAAGACAAAAATTTTAAACCCACAAAATAGGAAGAAAAAAAAAAACTAGGAGGAAAATAAGCAACTAAGGGTAAATATACAAACCTTAGGGGGAAAAAAAAAAACTAGAAGATAGAAATAAGATAAAACATGGTTGAAAATGTCAAGTAAGGTATTTCAGATAGAAAAATGCAAAAAGCTAGACAACTATTAGATACAGACATATACTTATTAAAGCAAAAAGAGGGAATTGGAAAGTACATTTAAAAGTACAGTATAGATGATAATTGGAAGGCTTTAAAAGGTTAAATTGAAGGTGGTTAAGATGCCTTCATGACAGAGGAAAGATTGCATCATTCGAAGCCTAGTTAATCTTAAAAATATTACTTAAAAGATAATAAGATAAAAGCAATTTGGAGAAAGAATATTAGAAATTTGAAGTGAAAAACCTTGAAGACAGAAGTACAAAAAGGTGAAAAAAAAGATAGAAAAGATGTAAGAAGATAGAAAAGATGTAGGAAGACAAAAATTTTAAACCCACAAAATAGGAAACAAAAGAAAACTAGGAGGAAAAAAAAGCAACTAAGGGTGAATGTACAAACCTTAGGGAAAAAAAAAAACTTAAAGATAGAAATAAGATAGAAAATGGTTGAAAATGTCAAGTAAAGGTATTTCAGATAGAAAATGCAAAAAGCTAAGACAACTATTAGATACAGACATTCAAGATAGAAAAAGGTAGAAGAGAAAAGTTTAAAGTCAAATATTGGATAAAATAGAAGAACAAGGAGATTATTAGTAATTTTTTCAAAAAGCCCATCAACTTTAATTTCTGGTGGTGCAGAAAATTAGAAGTCTCAGATGAGGATGTTAAAATTTATAGACAAGAGCCAATTTAGAAAACGTTAAACTAAAAGAAAATTGGTTTAAAACCACATCAAAAATTAAAAGGACTAAAGTAATTCTAAAAACTAAGGCAAAATGCTTTTGAAAGACTTAAATTTAAAAGGATCTTTAAATTTCCAAAGGATGCATATAGAATATTTTGGAACATCATCCCTGAAGAAAAATCAGTTAATATTTTACTTAACAGGAATCCCATACAATCCACAGGGATAAGGCATAGTTGAAAGAGCTCATCAAACTATTAAAATGTACTTATTAAAGCAAAAAGAGGGAATTGGAAAGGGGTATATATCCCCCAAGGATAAACTTAAAATAACCCTTTTTACTCTAAACTTTTTAAATTTGGATTCATCAGGACTTAGTGCTGCGGAAAGGCATATGTATCCAAAAAACATACATAAGCCTAAGGTACTTTAGAAGGATATTCTAACAGGACAATGGAAAGGTCCTGACCCAGTGATTGTCTGGAGTCGGGGGTCTGTTTGTGTTTTTCCACAGGGAGAACAGCAGCCCATTTGGATTCCAGAGAGATTAACTAAAACAGTTTCTACAGATCGAAAAGAAGATGATTTGACTCAAATCCATAACAGCTGATATCCAGAACTCCAGCTTGGCCATTCTTACATCTGCGACAGTGATTAACCAGGATGCTTTTTTCAATAGCTATTTTATTATTGCATTTTTCCACATCATAAGGTTCTATTTTTATTTTTTGAGCTCATACAAACCTAGGTTAATGTTTTTCTGATCAGTTTTATTTTTTGACTGTGGAGTTTTTAAACATTGCAATGGAGATTTCACCTAGGTAAAGCTACAAGGCCTTTACTATTTTCTTATGTGTTGTACGTTTGTGTACACTCTTGTGTTTTGTGTTGTATGTCTGTATGTGCGTATGTCCATATTTCTTATATGAGGAGCGCTCATGAAAAAATGGATCCGAATTATTATTTTTATTCACGTGATTTAAATGGTTTAATTTAAATTAGGTAAACAGCTGTTAAAGATTGTTTTTAAAGGTGGTTAACAGATCTGTTTGTTTATTAATTTAAATTAGGTAAACAGCTGTTAAGGATTGTTTTTAAAGTAGGTTAACAGATCTGTTTGTTTACTTTCACCTTTCCTTTTCATTATATTTAATAATTCTTTTCAGGATAATGTCTCTTTAGCATCATTGCCAGAATTCCTATCTCCATCCCAGTGCCAGTGAAGACCTCAACAAGTAATGCTCAATCAAAGAGTCAACTTACTTTGGGAGGAAACGGATTTTGGGAGGAAATGGACATATTGATAGATTCCTCTGCTTTGAACTGCTTGCAGAACTTGCCTGGACTATGTAACTATCGTTTGGTGCAGCGAATTGTGGTAATGCTGGCATATCTTTGCTGATGGTGTCACTAGTGATGCAATTTTTATTTCCTTGCCAGCGCACCCCATGTTAATTGTGGTAGTGCTGACATATCTTTGCTGATGGTGTCACCAGTGATGCAATTTTTTCCCAAGGAGCCGTCAATTGGCTTGGTGTCGTGGCATTTCTGTATCCTCCTCCCTTCTGCTAGTGATGGTCTAAAATTTGGGGGCCAATGGCTTATGCTGGACCGGTAGTCAGTGACGGGTATGATCCAATTGCAGTGGTATCAACCTAAGACAGGAGGCTGACGCCTAAAGGTCAGTTTTCCGATGACGGGTAAGAACCATATGTTGAATTGGACAACCTACCAGGCACGGTCCATAAGCCACATTAACCTCACTCCCCCACTGGCACCAAGGCCAAATTTGGGGGCCAACAGAGGTGAGGCAAAGAACCTCACCCCCCCACTGGTGCATAGACCTATCCACAAGTATGGCTGTATGCTGGACCGGTAGTCAGTGACGGGTATGATTCAATTGCAGTGGTATCAACCTAAGACAGGAGGCTGACGCCTAAAGGTCAGTTTTCCGATGACGGGTAAGAACCATATGTTGAATTGGACAACCTACCAGGCACGGTCCTTAAGCCACATTGCTTGTTGTTTAATTAATCAGAAGGGGGGAGATGCTGGGAGCCATTAGCCAAGTAGGTATGACAATTTCCTTGCCAGCATACCCCATGTTGCTGACATGTTGCAGCGACATTGAATGTAGGTGACCTTGCTCAAGGACCAAGGCAGATTAGGGTGTTCCCGGTTTTAAGATAATCGTGTTTAGGGCGTTCCCAGTTTAGGTTCCAGGTTTAAGGTTTAAGATTATTCCTGCTGGGAATAGGGCGTATCCTGCTGCCTGAGTTCCCCTTGAGTTCTGACGGGATTCAGACAGTATATTCTTTGGGAGATAGAAGCCCAGTGGAGGTGGATTTGGGCAGAGAATGTGGATTTGGGCAGAGAACGTGGATTTCCCCAGAACGTGATTGTAGACGGCTGGTGTGAGTTCGGGAATAAAGAGTTGCTGTTTGAATCTACAAGCTGTGTGGTGGCACGTGATTGTGTGCCCAGCCAGACTGCGGCATTTGTGCCCAGCCAGACTGTGGCACCCCCCCCAAACCTTCAAAGGAGGGCTCCCTAATTACTTAGCTGGGGTTCTGTCAAATTAACATTTTAAATGAGTCATTGATGGCTTCACTGTCTTTGAGGTGTTGCAGTGGGGGCAAAGTTTGAAGTACTTGAACCCTCCCTTTCCACTCACTTTTCAAGTAAGACTGATGCCTCTGAATTACTTTTTTCTACAAAGTATGGAGGTGCCACTGCACAGAAGGAAATTGCTCTGTCCCATGACTTTTTATGCTTCCCTCAAACAGCTGCACTACTGGAAGGGATGCCCACGGAGATTGCAGACTCCACCATGTGCATCTCCAGCAGCCCTTAGGATCTCCCACACTCCTCTGGCTGATTCCATCAAATCAATTCCATCATTTTCCCAGATGAACCTCAGCTGTTTGCAGGAGGGGACAGGTGCCCCAGAGAGGTAAGGGGACCCCTTTTGGACCCTCATCTCACCTACTCTCAAGCTGGCTACTACAGTCTTCCCCCACTATCCTACCAGTTCCTCCCCTAGCCAAAACCCTCTCTGGTACTTGAAGCATCTCCAATTGCCTCCTTTGCTGTGGGTCTGGAGAATGAAGGAAGAAGTGCCTTGTCCCCACAGGAAAAGTTACAGCCACCTTATCAGGACCAAGAGGCCAGGGCAGAGAGCTGTTTAAAGCAAAACTGGCGACCCATCAGTCCTATCCCACTCACCCACCTTGCCTACTTCATTCATTCATTCATTCACACTTTGCAGTACTGCAGATTGAACCCAGGTACTTGAGGCATGCTGGGCAAGTGCTACACCACTGAGCTAAACCCCCAACACTTCCCCTCCACCCTAGCCTTGTATCTTAGCAAAAATGTTGGAAATTAGCACCCCTAGTGGTAAGGGTGACCAACTCCAGTTTAGGAATCTAAAGAGGAGTCTGATAGGAGTTACTTCCCTGAAGAAGTGTGCATCAGAGCTACTTCAGGCCTTCAAATTCAGTCTAATTCCAGTGTGGTGTGTGCGTGTGAGAATGGCCGGAGACTGGTCATGGGAATGGCATATTCCCCATGAGGAGACCCTAAGTCTTTTTCAGTCTGAAATTGGCTACATTCTGGGCAGGCTGGCAATATCAGGTGTATAGGTGCCAGGCCATGGTTTCAACCCCCCAGGGCCAGTTGTGGGGCACAGATAAACATGTGATGTGGAGCCTTTCACAGGCTCTGTCCTCCTTTGTCATTGGAAAGAGGAAACAAAGTGTAAACAGAGAGATATGTCTGTAAAATGTCATTAAGGAAACCTTCACCAAACCAAGATATGCAGCACAACAACAAGACTTGTTACGATATTATTGGCTGAAAAAAGGTGAAACACAACAAACTTTCTCTAACATTTGAGGCAAAAATGCAGAAAGGAAGTTTGGAACCACAGCAATGTGCACAGGTGAACCTTGTGGGAAGTATGGACATGGTTCAGAAGCTATTCAATAATGTCTTAGAAAGATAGTAATAATACATGTCCATGCTTTCCAGGAAAACAAAGAAAATCTTTTCCTCTGCCTTGGGAGGTTCAATGGCCTTGGTTGGGACTGTGAAATAAAATGGAAACAGCTGAACAGAACCAAAGGCATAACAGATTTATGAATTTTAAGTTTTGTGTATACGGAGGCATCACAGAAAGAACTAATTACTCCAAAGGAGTGGTGAAATTGGAGAACTTATAATTACCTTAATAGGGAATTAAGATAGTTTGTAGAGAATGTCTGTTTGAGTGTGGTGGCAAATTCTCTTATCAGAGGGAGATGTAATTGTTTCTCGGTGAGTACTAATAATGATCAAGGTATTTGGGAAAGCCCTATTTTTAGGTATAAAGAGATATTTCAGAAACTCAAATGCCTTCAGTTCAAAATAATCCTTATGCCAAAGTGGCATATATTGAGGGTGACTTTCTTTCATAATTCCCTTTATTAGGAAAACTCCTAATTGTAACAATTGTTTTTAATTTGGTTCCTGTCACTATAACAGAATCTCAGAAACCAGGCAACTTATTAAGAAAATAAAAACATTTTCTATGGGTTCTGGAGTCAGGGAGGTCAAAGAACATGGTGCAGGCAACTGAAAAGGACCTTTGTGCTACCTTGTCTTATGATGGAAAGGCACAGGAACATGTGTGTGAAGACCCACTATTAAAAGCCCTTTCATAAAGGGCACTGAAGCCACTCATGGAGGCAGAGCCCTGCTGGCCTAATCACATTTTTAAAGCCCCACCTTCCAGATACTGATCCATGGGAGATTCAGTTCCTATGAATTAGCTTTCAGGGATACATTCAAACCATAGCAAGGATCTCCACCCCCTTCTTTCAAATGTCAATTTGAGGCTCAATACTGAGGTAACAGTGATCATCCCTGGGCCTGGTATTTCAGGTGAAGACAAAGACCATGGTGACTAATAAACAGCAATAAAAGAGAACATTCCCCAGGGTCAGTAACACTGAGATACAAAGTGCACAATTCTTCCTATTACCTCTTGTCTCAATAGAGAACTCCACTGTGTCACCTTATTCACCAGCCAAAAAGAGAGCATCTTCCATTGGTCTCCTGGATTGAAAATTCCCCCTTCCACCTGGCCATTTAGTGTCCGTTTTGCATCCTTGTTGCATCTCAAACGAGTTTGCTTTGAGATGCTCTCTAGAAAAGATGGAGGGATTTTAAGTACCCTGAGTCCCTAGTCCCTGCAGGGTGAAGGGGAGCTCCCTGAATAGCACTCCCAATACACTTATGGAAGATTTCTTCCTGATCCTTCCACATAGTGTCTGCTTCCTGGTGCTACTTTTATTTTGGGTACAGTAGTTTCTAATAATCTAGGGCTGTATTCAGCTACTGATTCCAGGAGCTCACCCAGCTCTGGGTTATAACTGTGTGTCTCTCCTGTGAAAGGAAAGCAGCGGTGCATGAGAACAGCATGAACCTGGGCCTAGTTGAGTTCAGATTACACAAGGCAACTTGAGATTGTGAATGTTATGACATTAATGTGAACCACTAGGAACCTAGTGAGAATTTCTTTCACCAAACTTTGATGTGAGTCTTAGAGCACTTGCCTGAGGAACATGTACTGAGGACAGTGAATACAGACATCATTCCCCCTAGAAAGGGGAATGCGTACATAGAGGGTGATATTAAACAAAACCCCTTTAAACTGAAGGTTCCCTGAAATCCCTGTCCACATTGGGCCATGCCAGATGCTAGCCAGAAAAGGGGCAGGTCCTAAGGTAAGTTCCACAACTACCAGCAGCAAGGGTAGAGTGTGACTGGAAATATGTATACCAGGCCTAAGAGCCAAAAGTATTCTTAACATGAAAATGTGAGGAAGGAAAGCATAAATCAGTTTACATTTAGCTTACATTGGCTATGGATAAGAGAGGCATTACAATGCAAAATGGGGAAATTTGGGGACTAGTGGGACAGTTCACTTGTTGTTTCTGGATTGGTCAGAGTTCATAGTCCAGAAAGTTCACACATAAGCTAGAAAGCTAGATGTGGTAGCTCTGGTAAACTGCCACATGGGGTTATAAGTGAAAATTTCAAAATATATTCAGGAATGTGGGTCATATCTGTTACTGTGACACTAAGCAGTGAACTCATTGAAAATCTCTCTCTCTCTCTCTCTCTCTCTCTCTCTCTCTCTCTCTCTCTCTTCTCTATCACTATATCTCTATCTATCTCTATCTATCTCTCTCTCTCTCCATGCCCTGGTCTTGAAATTTGGAATATCTCAGTTTTTGTTTTTTTTTTTTTTAACTAGTGATAAGTAATATGGCATGAAGTGTTCAGTCTCTGGATAGAATTAGAGTTAGGATTATGGTGAAGGAGGTAGGGAAGTTCAAAGGGAGAATAGGAAAAAGGATGCCAATAAAAAAGAATGAGAGAGGGAGGGAGGGAACATTCATCCTAGATTTCTGAGTTTCTGTTAACATTTCTGGGTATCATTATTCAACACAGGGAATTCACAAGGAGGGTAGGCTTAGTGTTGAGTTGTCTGAGTGCATCCAGTGCATGTGTTCAGAACAGAAAAAGGAATCCACTATTGGAGTATTAGAGCTTGAGTTGGGGGAATAGATTCATGTGGGGGATAGATTTACTCTCCTGCTTGGTATTTCAGGACAAGGGACTGGATGGGCCCTTCGCAAGTGAATGTATGGCATGAGAAGGATGCAGATACAGGTCCCCAGTGAACTCAAACTGTTAAAAGGTGAATGTGTTACCACATCCAAGTCCATGTACTCACCCCTGGTAAGCAAATACTTGGAAATCAACAGTTCAGAAACAATCAGGTTTACTTAAGGGTTGGCACCCTGAGAAGGTGGGGTGTGAACATCATTCCCAGAAAGACCACCTCAGGGAACTCAGGTGCATGCATGGGGTCGTAAAGGGAGGGAAATGAGGTGTAGCAAGCAATGGGCAGGAAGAAGGTGTGATGGGGATGATCTTCAACCAGGGCATCTGTCTGCTTCACCGTTTTTCCTCCTCAGAACGTTCCAACCAACATGAATCTCCTGGGAATAGTTCTATATTTCTTTAGCCACAATGATTATTTTTCTGCAAGTTAAATCTCACAGCAATTTTCATGCTTTGTGTTAACTGATGCACAGAAGTGAAGACTTAGGAGGTGCATTCCACATTCTGATGTAATCTGAAGGTCACCTAATGATTTAGGTTTCGTCAATCTAAAGAAAGGCTACGTAGCAGTGAACATAGTGGGAAGTTGGGTGCAACCTTTCTTTAGAATTTAGAATACTTGGCAAAGGGAAGGGAAGGAAACTTACCAAGGAACAACTCACATGACAGAGGCTACATTGATGAACATTGAGGAAAAACTGTACTTGTTTTACTTTTTCTATAACTAAGTAGGCCTTTCCTCAGACAAAATTTTACAGTTTGAAAGAAACTGAACAATATGCATAAAATCTATTTAAAAATTACAAACAAAGAAATGTTTTAGAGTATATTCTAGTTTGTTTTAATGATTTATCCTCACATAGGAGGGCAAACTACACTTTGACAACGTAAGTAGGATGGCAGTGGGGGTAGTATTTTAAAGGGAAATGTAAGGAATGAACCTAAATTTAGAATATATCTATACTTCAAACCCAAATGTTAACTTTTTGGCCAGTGTACATCTTTCGTGTTTTTCCGCCGGTACATTCTCTCTCTCTCTCTCTCTCTCTCTCTCTCTCTCTCTCTCTCTCTCTCTCTCTCTCTCACACACACACACACACACACACACACACACACCACACCTACAAGCTGAAAATGATCACTATCCAAACATTTAAATTGGGCAATAGCTGGCAATAAGGCATTAGAAATAAAATATTATGAATCCAAATCAGGACATATGAAATTGGTGAACAAAATCTCACGATATGGTTACAACTTATTAAGTGATGGAAAGGTAGTGAAACAATGGAATGTATCTCAGAGTTCCACTTGTTTTATATGCATGAATATTTTGAAAATAAACAGCTCCTCAAAAGCTTCTCAGAATGTGAGAAGTACTAGTTCACCCTCCAGCTCCCCCAAGATAGATACTCAGGCACTTTGGGGACCAGGCCACAAGCCCGCCTGCCTCAGTCACCCACCTTTGGTCTCTGAGATCTTCACCATTTTCCCCAGAGACCCTCAGCTGGAGATAGGATGTTCCAGTAACACTTCTGTGTTTGTTCAGACAGTATGTGACAAGTTTCTTTTTCACTTTGCTTCCTGCCTTTTTCTGTGGCCTGCCCAATAAAAGGGTCCACCAAATGTGAACTCCTGCCACAAGTGTTCCTCCTTAAGCTGGAGGCTCAAGATGCAGGCCTGCACTGGGGAGTCCTAGGGACTCAGAGTAAGAGCTTAAGTCAGGAGCCAAAAGTTCAGGGTTTAAAGCAAAAAAAGAGAGTACACACTGAACTGCTTGGCAGTTATGGAATCCTTGCCTCATTGCCCTCATGGCAGAAACTGTGTCTAAGCTACGCTGAGGAGAGCCCATTTGAGAGGCTTTAGAATTCACCTTGCTTCAGCCTGGAATGAATAGGCGACCAACCAGAACCGACTCATCCACCAGATGGATGGGGCCTCATATTACTTTTGAAGCCACATGCAAGTAGATATAATTTCATTCAAAAGCCACAAAGAGGAGAGGGGTAAAAATAAAGGGGGGGGGGGACAAAAACTCCAAGTTCAAAGAAAATGTTTCATATGGTGTAAAATTTTTAACATTGCCTTTAAGCCAACACAGCCATAAGATATGATTTTTCTCTTATGGAGGAAAGGACTGATGAAGGTAAAAGCGGGGCTAGGGTCATGTATGTACGGATGCGACCCTGCCAGTCAGAGCGAGGGCACCATCACCCAGCGTCAGGGGTGTGCATGCAGGCGCACAGGAGCAGGAGTAGGCAGAGGGGCAGAGAAGAGGGCCCGTACCTGCGCCTGCGCCTTCAGTGTCTCTGCCTTTAGCTTCCAGGAAGGGCCTCCCGCATTTTAATTCATCTCATGAAAAGAATCCAGAAAATCAACTTCAAATCATTGCGTTAAACATTGATTTGATTTTTTTTTTTTTTTTTTTTTTTTTTTTTTGGCCACGTTCCCAAGAGAATGTTCCGAAATGTATGATGTTTGTTTACAGTTGTGTGCGTTTGAGAATTTCTTTGTGGATGCGAAAGGAATATCCCTGTGGATGAGTAGGTTGGAGAGCGCCAGTGAGGGTCCTCCAGAGGACTGAACCAGGAAAGCTCCTTTCTTGACTGGCGGGAGCATGAGCAAGCAGCCCTGTCAGGGGAGCAGGAAGCCAGTGTAGGCTGGGAGCCAAAGGAGCAGGTGGCACTCTGAGCGGCCATGCAGGGTAGAACTGGGGAGAGGGCACTGTGAATCGGACAGCCCTGTCTGTCCAGTGTCCTGGATTCTGTTCATGCAGGCGGTGGTGACAAGCAGGATCAGAAGTCGCACTTACTTAACAGCTCTGAGCCTCAGAGACATGCAGCAGATGGCAGCCCTGTGAACCTGGCCTGGGAAAACACTGGAACTTGGGGCCTGCACCTTCAGAGTGGCGTTTCTGGCATCTACCAGTTGTGCAGCCTCTACCACTTTAGACTGAAGAATGACACGTGGTAGGGACAGATCCATCGCTGATTCTGACCCGTGAGAGAAGGTCTCTTCTCCCTCTGGTGGGTCAGGAAACGAGTCCAGAACTTAGCTCATGTGCATGTGTCTAAAGAGGCAAGTGCAATTGTTGGTCCTAAAGTCAGCCTCAAATTTTGAGCAACAGTGGAAGTAGGTTTAGGGTGGAAGTAGGGTCTGGTTCAGATTGAAGCCTTTCACTTGAAAAACTTCCTTTCTGAATTGATCTGTGTAGCAGCTCTTTGGTCTTCAGTTTCAAGGTCCACTCTTCCTGTTCTCTGCCTACCCCTCAAGCACCACCACTCTCAGGCCCTACCCTCAAGGTTGACTCAGGAGCCCAACTCTACTCCTTTTCCCAGAAAGGATTGATAAAAATCCTGGTTTGTCTCCCTGTATTCATGTTAATGAAGTAAACACATACAAAAGAGAACAAAGGATATTTATGAGAGCATTTTGGATGGAAGAGCACTTAAAAAAAGGAAAACCCACAAACTTCCAAGGTGAAATATGAGAGGAATTATTATTATTATTATTATATTTTTTAATTTTGTCCTCATGTAAATATAATGACCAGTATAAAACAAACATTTTGAATATATCCTGAAAACAAAGAAACCATGTAATTACCTACATGTTTTATTAAACAATTTATACTCACTTTTCAAAGATTGTAAAATAGAAAAAAAGGTGCAATATGTTAGTAGGAATAAAGTTGAATGTGGTGTTGGTTTCATTTCTTTTTGTGGTCATGTGTGTGAGTGTTTGGGTGTTCGAGAACACACCAAGAGTTAAAGCTTAATGAAATTTATCACTATTATAGATCTGTCTTGGGAGAAAGATCTGTTTTGAAGACCCAGAATGTGCCAAGGTCTTCTAGTATATAATTCTGGGAAGAAAGTGGATTCAATAAGTTGTGTATTTATAGCTTCTATAGCACTTTCCTCAGAAGGAAAGTGAGGTATGACTTCAAATTGCATCAGAAACTTTACACCTCATAGTGTATGAGAGAATGAAGCAGTTTGGTTCTGAGTCAACACATAAGATGATAGTTCTCTAGGTTTTTAAGTCCAAGTATAAAAGATTAATCCCTTGGAATGACATTTAAGGTTGTACTTGTTCTTGGTATTGGTCTCCTGGGTTAAAATTTCACCCGCAGTTTTTTGCATGCAGTCTTAGTTTGGCATTCTTGTTTCAGACCAAATGGCTTCCTTTCTACCTCCTTCTCTTTCATTTTCTTTTCCTTCCTTCCTCCCTACTTCTCTTTCTTTCCCCATCCCTCTCTCCCTCCCTTTCTTCTCTCTCTCTCTCTCTCTCTCTCTCTCTCTCTCTCTCTCTCTCTCTCCCTCTCCCACTCCCTCCCCCTCTCCCTCTCTCTCCCTCCCTCTGTTTGTTTTTCAGATACTGCACACAACTTTGATATATCACAAACTCCAGGATGACTACTGTGACTTCTATTGCCAATGCAGCTCCAGACACTTACTTTTTCCTGGACCTCTAGGTAGTTTCTTCTTCCTGAATCTTTTCTTCTGGCACTCCAGAGCTATACTCAGTGATGTCCTTTCCTTACCAAAGTTTATCTAATTCTGACTGCTGACATGTTCTTGCCTTAAAACTACATGAGTGTTTCTCCTGAAGCAGAAAAGTAATGATGCTTGGGGGCAGTGTGAATCTGGAATCTGGAAAGGAGAGTTCAGATTACACTGGTATCCAGAGTTCTTGACTGTTATGGTGCTAAGTGGAGCCATAAAGAGATGTTATGAGGTCAAAGATTAGAATCATAATTGAAGATTCATCAAGAGAACATATTGGGTGAGAGTAGGGGCAAAACAATTGTATGTAAAAAAGGCAAAGAGGAAACAAAGTACATAAGACGGGATGTTGTAAACTTTTGAAAGTACGAATTATTGACAGATATTATCAATATCATTCACCAAAAATCAATTAGAAAAGTCATTAAAATTATGGAACTCTTTTCAAATTCCCACGGATAAATACACAATACTAAACACTTCTGTACTAGGAAACATAATCATGGCTTCACTAATATTAGACACAAATTAAAAGAAGTACATATTTAAATGGCATATTAAAAAGTATTCAAAACTTTTATTACAAGGTCCAGGGATGAAGGTCAGTGGTGGAGCACTTGCCTAGCATGCGTGAGTCCCTGGATTTGATTCCTGCTATATAAAAAGAAGAAAGAATTTTCATTATAATCCATGTTATTAAAAGGTCGAAGGGCTGGGGTTGTGGCTCAGGGTCAGAGCACTTGCCTGGCACCTGTGAAGCATGGGCTTCGATCCTCAGCACCACCTAAAAACAAATAAACAAAATAAAGATGTTGTGTATCACTAAGAAAAGAATTTTAAAAATTGTTGGGAGAAGGACCTTTCTCAATACTGTTGTTTGAATGAATTCGGTAGGCTCCTGGAACATGCAACATATCCACGTGTTTTATCAATTTTAAATATACTATTTTGATACAGGAATTTCACTTTTATGAATTTATTCCACAGATTCATTTGCAGAAACAAGAAACTCTATTAAGGAAAATATAGTGTTCTTTCCTAGTACAAGATAAAAATCATCCACTTGGTTAGAACTAAGGTAACCCTTAGAATCCGAAGGGCAATAAATTGTATGGAGCTTCTAGGACATATTAAATGTCCTTATAATTCCAAGAGGTAGTGAGCAGTATGATTTAACATGTATGTACGTTTTAATAGTAGTGAAAACAAGGCTCCCTGTTGAACTGGAATCATGTAGATTTTAAATGTCTAAACAAAGATAATGATGTTACACAATTTTGTAGATTTTCTGTAGGACCTTTAATCAGAAAAATATTTGGTAACACCAATTCTCTAGTCTCACATCTTTCACTTTCACTCTCTTTTCTTTCTTTCTGGAAATTATTCTAGTGAAATGCAATTTAAGAAATGAATTTTTTTTTAGTTAGATATTTAATAAGAGTCACAAAAACTACAAAAATATAGTGAGATTTGAGTTTGCACAATGGGTACAAATGATATCAAAGATAATTACATAAGAACTTTATTAAATTATGAATAGATGCAAAAGTTACTAAAGATTATTAAATGACAAACTTTTAAATAATACAAAGAATAGGCTGGGGTTGAGGCTCAGTGGTAGATTACTTACCTCTCATGCATGAAGCCCTGGGTTCGAGCCTCAGCACCATATAAAAATAAATAAATAAAAATAAAGATATTATTATTAATAATAATAATACAAAGAGTAGTTAAGGCAAGTAATGATGTCATAGTAAAGTTAAGTGGAAGTTAAATCAGGAGATAACTAACTCTCTTCTTGGTGCTTTCACCAGCTTGGACCAAAGCTCTTAGCCTCTCCCTGTGCTACTTGTCAAAGGCTGAGCCTTCCTGAGGCTGGCGAAATGAAACATAACCTGTGGCCCTCTGCCCCTTGCAGAGACCCACCCTGACCCTTGGCCCG
This sequence comes from Marmota flaviventris, assembly GCF_047511675.1. Lineage (NCBI taxonomy): Eukaryota > Metazoa > Chordata > Mammalia > Rodentia > Sciuridae > Marmota > Marmota flaviventris. The sequence goes on from NC_092502.1 coordinate 110,529,740, forward strand.
TGGCACACTTTCCTGAACTGAAAACTCAATCAATACATTAAATTTAAAAATTATAATCTCTCACTATGGTTTTACCATAATATGTTGATATTATATATCAGATGTTATATTATCCATGAGAACTAATTTTTTCTTTCAATTTTAAACAAAATTAAACAAATTACATACATAGAGCACAAATTTTCATATCTCTGCTTGTATACAATGTGTATTCACACCAATTCATGACTTCATACATGTAATTTGGATAATAATGATCATCACATTCCACCATAATTTCTAACCCCATGCCCTCTCCCTTTCCCTCCAACCCCTGTGCCCTATGTAGAGTTCTTCTATTCCTCCTATCCCACTATAAATCAGCCTTCCTATATCAAGGAAAACATATGGCATTTGTTTTTTTGGAATTGGCTAACTTCACTTAGCATTATCTTCTCTAATTCCATCCATATGCCTGCAAATGCCATGATTTCATTCTCTTTTATTGCTGAGTAATAAAAGCTGATTTAGACTTTAGGTTTTTAGAAGAAAGGATGATCCCATTGGTATCCTGTCTGTATATCTGAACCACAAAAACACTCCAACTCCTCTTTGACCCTCTACTCCAATTCCATGCCATGGACCATTGACATGCAATTAAACTGATGAGAAAAACAAGACAAATTGGTCTGATTCAGTGGGACCTAGCACCTAAGCCCCTCTAAATCCAAATGCCTTCAATTTAAAACCTACTGGATTTCAAAGAACAGAAAAGTTTAAAAGTCCATGACCATGTTAATGAAGGTATTTATATCCCTTGAAGCTCAGCCCAGTGTATAGTAATTTATCTTTTTATTTTTTTTGAGACAGGACATTGCTCTGTTGTCCAGGGTGACTTCAAAGTCCTGAGCTCAAGCAATGGTCCAGTCTGAGCCTTCTGTGTAGCTTGGATTACTAGTAAACAACATGGCACCCTGCTGATGATAGTTTGCTAAAACAACCTGAGCAAACTGACATTTGCCATGTGACCCCACCCACAAGCCTTCACTTTTGGGGGATCTTCAATTACAATCTGTGAAGTCTCTTATGCTGGACACAGCCCACTTGTGCAGGATTTTGTAAGTACCTGAACATGTCTGACCTAGAGCTGATGTCCTGGATCCCATGGTTGTCAACTCAGAAGGCCCAAACTAGAGATTTCATTTTGGTGTGCTTTCCTATTTAATAAGAAAGTAACTGTAGACCATTTAAAGGATACTGTTTAATGCTGATTCTCTCCCCTCCTCTGAAGGTCACATTCAGTTTTGAAGAAACAGCAGCAAGTGGCCACCCAAATACACATTCTGTTAGCACACTAACCTGACATCTCCAGAGATGCCCCTGGTTCAGCCCACAGCTCTGACCTGGGTAATTATCTTCTTCTTACCCCAGACCCACCTATACATCTTTCCACTCTGACTCACCTCCTCAGAATCAATAGACAAGCAGTGAATAAAGAAATGCCTTTAATCATCATGAAAAATTCAATCAGATTAGAAACTATGAGAATTCTCTGTCCATCTAAAAGAAGAGTTCCTTATCAAATTAATTACACAAAGAGTTTTTCTTATTCAAGAACCTGTAAATCATTCAAGAGTGAAGGAACAAAATAAAGACTGATCACCACAGCCAAGACTTCAAGGCTCCTAGGCATTCAGGGCACAGTCCCAGCTCATGAGTCTACAGGGACAGTATGAGGGTCCCCACTGGAGTCCTTCTGGCTCCTTGTAGGGCATTGGCTGAAGGGCATTGTACTGCAAGGCATCCTCAAGGCTCTTTTTTGTTTTTTTCCTTCTAGTTTCCTCTGTGATGTAAGCTTGGGTTTTCAGCAGCTTAGGGGGTGACCTGGGCTCTAGGAGACAGCCTGAGTGTGTGTCTGTCCAATTGCCCAGCCACTGGCACTTCCTGGGATGTTCAGGGCCCATTGGGCCCCCCTGACCATAGTGCTTGCCTCTTCTTGAGGTGACTAGAGCTCCTGAGAGGTTTCAGCCATTGGCTGCTGGATGGTCTTGAACTCGGTGCTGGTCCATCTCAACTCCCTGCTCCTGTGTAACAACACATTCTGTTAGTTCCCCCAAGACAGCTAGCTCCCTGCTCTGTGTAAGCCCAGTGAAGCAGTTGGCTTACTGGAAAATTGACATCTCTGCAGCTCTGGGGACACTGGCAGGAGTGGTGGCTCAGTGCAGGAAAATTATCCAGTGCCCTGGCCTGGGTTCAGGCCTGGTGGCATGTTGGTCTCTGGACATGCCCTCCTGGGAGTCAGCGATCCTGAGGTTGACAGACTGCCATAATTTCAGTTTCCCTACCAGGTGAAGGTGTGTACCTGGTCTAGGAAAAGAAGCAAATGAATTAGTCTGGTATGGACTGCACCATTGCAGTAGTGGGGCTTCTAGTAACTGACCTCAGAAGCCTCACCAATCAAGTGGGAGGGACCTTCCTTTGTATCACAAATTGACTGAAGACCCTGATAAGATTAAGATGCAAATGGACCAATGCTGAAGGCATTATTGAAATTCCTTGGTTTTGAATGAATTAAGGAAAGGGTGGGTGGATGGGATGGGATAGAAGAGAGGCTCTAGTTCTTGATAGTCTCAATTCACTGTAAAAATTCTTTCCCCATTTCAGATAAACATAGACAAGTTAGCCATAGCCAGGCTTGGTGGTGCACCTTTGTAATCCCAGTGGCTTGGGAGACTGAAGCAGGAGGATCTTGAGCTCAAGCCAGGCTCAGCAAGGGTGAGAAACTGATGTGACTCCATTTTTGAAAATAAACAGCAGCTTCTACCTCAAGGCCTGTCCTATGGAAGGGGGCGTGACCCTTGTCCTTGGTAAAACCCACAGAGCCTTTGGGCACATAACCCACCCTGCTGAGTTATTTGCAAATAACAGGAGAGATCTGTGGCAGGTGCTAGGTGTCCCTGACTCAGTTAGGCTAGGTGAAGACCCATAGCAACCCCCTAGCAAGCACCAATCAGCATGAGACAGGGAGAATACCTGGGATGCCAGTTGAACCCCCAGTAGTTTATGGTGGTTGATAACATGTTGGGAAACCATGTAGTTTAGCAAGTACACCCCTCGTGGCTTAAACCAATAAGTTCAAAGGAATCCCCCTCTTGTACTAACCAATCACCCCTACCCAACTTGTTTTTGCCAATGAATGTGCTAATTAATGTTAAGAGTTGTTGTTTGGTTTTCCTGAGGTAGGGAATGATTTGCTGTGTGATGTTGTGATGCATAGAGTATCCCCCCAAAACCTATAAAATCTCACTGAACAAAGGACCAAGACTCACTCCCTGAGACCACTGCATAGGAAATGGTTGTGAATCCAGGCTCGATCTTGCAATAAAGACTCTTGTGTGAATGCATCGGATTTGGCTCCTGGAGGTCTATTGGGATCCCAGGAATCTGGCATTACAAGGGCAAGCACAAAGCATACATGAGTGCATTTTCTTCTTTTTGTTTAGGAAAAAAAAAAAGTTCTTATTAATTAAGGCTCATATCTGAATGTGGCAGGGGGAGTTCATGTATGGGTTACTCTGGCCATGAGCTCTGTAAGTGTGGCAGTGTATCTTGAGTGCTTTGTTCACCCTGGAAACATTCAATGAACAGAAAATCCACATCTAAACCCTCAAGTTCAGCTTTATGTTTGTCATATTTAAGCATGTCTGCCAAAATTCAGCACTTTGTTTGGTCTATGAATCCATGCGGGTCCCACAGTTTGGCCTAGACACACCTATCAACTCCCACATTTTAACAGTGGTTGATTATTGATGACTGAATCCAGGAGTACTTACTACTGAGTCCATCCCCAGGTCCTTTTTAATTTTCTATTTCGAGACAGGGTCTCATAATGTTGAATAAGGCCTCACAAATTACTGAGGGTGACCTAGATTTGGGGATCCTCCTGTCTCAGTCTCTGGAGCTTCTGGGATTACAAGCAGGAATCACTATGCCCAGCCACATTGCTTCTCTAAAGTGACATCCTTTAGATACTTGGTGGCCCTTTGAATATGCATATCCTTGATGGCCTTGACAGTTTCTCTGTGTTTTAAAAGTGAGCACAAATATTTGAACCTCTTGATTTGTGAGATTTTGTGGAGTTTTGTGTATCAAGACAATACTGAATCATTTTCACAGATCACCATGGACAAAGTATAGGTAGAGGAGTGATTCATTCTTCAGGTGATTATATTTTCAATTGATGTAAAAAGTTTCAGGGGACATACCTAATTTTATTTAGAAGAAATTTTAACCTTTCCTGTTTTTTTTTTTTTTTTTCTTGTTATTGTTGTTTCATTTTATTTATTTATTTGTTTGTCTGAGAGAGGCATTGGGGGATGGACCCCAGGGCCTTATGCATGCCAGACAAGCGCTCAACACTAACCTGCACTCAAAGACCCCATTCGCAAGTTACTAAGATTCTTCCATGTACATTTCATCTGCTTCTTCAAACTCTGACATGGTAGCCTCTGATGTGCCTTAGCACACCCTACATCTCCACTGTCCTGCAGTGGACATTCATATTGCTGTATCCCTCATCACTACACATAATTGTCCCTATAAACCTGTGGGAGAATTTCTCTAGGGCAGGTGCACATAAATACAATTGTTCCTTCAAAAGAGTGTAACCTGAGTTTGACTGAGCATTGCAGATTGTTCTTTAGGGTGAACCCAGCATTTACTTTCCAACAATAGTGGCCTGCAGTGCTACCTGCATACATTCCCCACAAACACTTGGAATGCCCCAGTATTCTGACATTTGCCAGGGGCTTTGTGGCTCTGTAGAGGTTTGCTCTGGTGCTGAAGGCTGCCTGCTCCAGTCTTTTCTAATTTCTGAAAGTTTTTCTCTATGGGCCAGTTGCTGTGTGATTTTGAGAGACATTCTCTGATGTTCAGTCTGAAATCTGCTTTTGCTTTTTGATCAGATTGCTATTATCTTTATCCCTTGTGTTTAAACTGTGTGTTTAAACAGACAGAAGGAAAACAAGCGTGCCTTTACATTTCACTTCTTGCCCTTGAGCTTATTATAATCTCTTTTATTTTTAACAACCCCCAAAGAATGGAATTAGGTTTTATCCATAAATAATAGATTTCCTCTTAGGCTGGGGTTGTGGCTCAGAGGTACAATGCTCACCTAGGATGTGTGGGGCTCTGGGTTTGATTCTCAGCAACACAGAGAGATAAATAAAGGTGTTCAGTCTTCTACAACTGAAAAAAAAATATTAAAAAATATATATTCTCCATAAAAAACTATTTAAAATCTTTTGCTTTTAGGATGTCTTTATTAGGTTAGTTTCACATAATTTATATTTGAGCAAAAATACAGGTAAAAGAAAACATGTTTTTCAAAATTTTATCTTGATTTTTTACAGATTTTCTTTTGTATAAGCCTTTCCACCAAGAAATAAATTGTTTAAATAGAGACATTTGTACATTTTCTATATATGTTAATTGCATTACCATAGGGATCCTGTGACCAGAGGCAGACATTCTGCCTTCCAGGACTTCCTCTTCCTAGTGGGTATTAAACTGGATCTGAGTGACACAGGTCTGAGAGAGGCCAGTGTCTGGGAGAGGCTGTGCTGGACAGGGACAGCTGTGTGGAGTCTTAGAAACTGCAGGCCCATCCTTAGGTAGATGCAGAATAAAAATACTGTCCAAGGAGACACACTTCCCATGTAAGAAACTCCTGCCATCCCCTATGTTCTTTCCTAAACTTGGATAGATTTGAGGTCATGATTTGGGGCTCCTTTGCATTGCTCTCCATGGATACTTTCCACACCTCTGTCCATGAAAGGAGACCTTCTCTAAGGCTCTGATGTCCAGTCCACAGCACAGCTCAGAATCAGACCTCTGTCTCCCACCCCATGCAGCACGCCTCCATCCTCTCTTCTCTCTTCATTCTGTCTGCTGCTGAGCAAGGGAACCAAATATTCATGAGGGCCTGTACAACAACATCAATTGCCTAGTAATAAGTAAACAAGGAGACTTTGGTAAGTGATCAGTCTTTCATTTTTCTGGAACAGAAGTAGAAATAAAATCTACCAATCTGAACACTCAGTACTCCTAGGACTCAGTGGTCATGGATCAGGGTTAAAGGTCTGCCTGTTTCTGGGGAGCCTGTCAACAGGACTACATGGATTTGATCAAGAGAAGCTGCCAGGGCAGGCAACTGTCTGGTTGCTTTGCAGCATGGCACTCTCCTGAGGCTGAATTTGATTTCTTCTGTGTCATGGGCATAGGGTTCCAGGCAGGGAGGCAGAAAAAAAACTATGGTGCCTGGGCTCTAGGCAAGTATCTGTGTGGAGGGCAGGCCCAATATCGCAGCCCCCATGGCCTAGAGAGCATTTCCCAGTGGAAATGTAGGCTACCCCACCAGGGAGTACCCTTGGTCCAGAATCTTCTAATATCAGTGACAAAGGCAACTGGGATCTTAGTGTCATCTCTGCAGATTCCAGAGACTGCTTCACACAGGAGTGACTGGTCCATGACTTTGGCCTCTAGGTCAGAAAAAGCAGTGGCAGGGCTGAGAGAGGAGGCAAAGGGTTGAGTGACTGCTCAGCATTTGGTGTATACTGATGGCACTCTTGCACAATCTCAAAGTAGAGTTCATTACGTTGGGTGATAATGGTACTCCTGGAGGCAAATTGCTTCACAAGGTTGGATCTGAGGAACTTCAGTTGAAAAGCAAGCATCTTCACTCTACTGTCCTATATATGTAGGAAGAACAAATGAAAAAAGAAAAGCAATCATCTTGGATGCAATTATAAAAAATCTAATTGGTATCAGTTATTAATTAGATTCAGGTCAATATATTTCTCAAAGGCTTACTTATTATGAAATACCAGACTCTCTGTTTCCTGTGTATATGTGATATCCTGTGTTCACAGTGCTTCTTCAGAGCATGTGCCTCTGCTTCTACAAAGGCTTAATTCATTATCCCAAGTCAAACCATAGGTAAAGCTGCAGGTGAGTTCTCCATAGAGTGGACTGTTTGGAGAGAAGATGGAGATCAATTCTCCACTCTTGACTGGAATTCTCAGCTAACTGTTTTGTTTCTCTACTGATGAATTCCTAAATTATAAGGACTAAGGGGAAGGGGGGAAGAGGGATGGGAAGCTATAGACTTTAAATATGAAATAAACAAATATGTTTCAGATTAAAATTCTTATCTCAACTTTTAATAGATTGAAGTGTCATTTAAATTTTCTAAGCCACAGCTGATAGTCATTGTCCAATTTGTGAAGTGAGAACAAAATTGTTCATTTTAAAAAGTAGGTTTCAGGATGTTAAGTATGTGTGGGTCAGTCAGGCACAGTTGTCACACACACCTGTAATCCCAGCAATGAGGAGGCTGAGGTAGGAGTGAACATTTGAGGTCAGGCTGAGTAACTGAAGGAGACCCTGTCTCAAAGTGATAAAAGAGGCTGGAGATGTAGCTTTGTTCTAGTGACCTGGCTTCAATTCCCAACTGAAGAAGAAAATAGGAGCAAAGTCACTACAGTTCCTGAGACATACTACAACAAATAACCTTTGTAAATTATTATCCTAGAAGCATAACCCCAATGAAGGACAAATGCATAAATGTAGCCCTTTAAAAATCTCCCTAACATAAAAGGATTTTTCACCTTCTTCTATCAGAGACACTTGATTGGTGTTTTCTTTTTGAGACAGGGTCTTCCTAAATTTCCCAGGCTTTCTACTACTTGAAATCCTCCCACCTCAGGCTCCCAAATAGGTTTGATTGTAGGTATGATCCACTGTTTCCTGGTTATCAGAAATTGGTTATTAAAAAATTGTCAGAAGCATACTTATATTTACATCTTATAGGAACACAGTCTATTCTGTTTAATGGTCCTTTTACCTTCAGTGTCACCAACTCTGCATTATTATTCACTTAAGCATATACAAGTGCTTACCTGGGCCAGTCATTATGAAAAGAGCTACAAGAATGGCATGTTCTCTCTCAAATGTGGAATTTTATAACAACAAAGATTACTTGAATGCATAGTAGGAATTATTGGAGTCTAGGAAGGGGTGGGGAGAGGGTGGGAGACTAGTTGTTGGAGGTGACCAATGCACTCTGTTTGAACAAGGATATAACATGAACCCCATTCAATGTTTGTTGTAAAAATGTGTCAATAAGTGAATTTTCAAAGCACAACAACAACAACCAAAAAAAAAGATGAATAAAACTATTTTTTTTCCTTTCCTGTGGGTGTAGGTGCAGAATTCTGCCGTCCTAGAGTTCCACCTGGAAAGAGACCAAAGTGTGGGAGGAAAGTCCCCACCTTGGGAAAGCCTTGAGCAGGCAAGAACCAATCCACTTACCTGAGGGTTGCTGAGCAGGATCCTTAAAGTCACAGAAATGACTTCCTTTATGGGTAGGATTGGAGACTTCTGTATAAGCACCTATCAGGTCTTGGCATCCCCAAGCTACTGCAAATGAGGTCCTAGTCCCAGGAGATCAGTGCATGCAAAAATACAGAAGGGAAGAAGAGCCTGCTGGAGGCCACCTCTGTCCCCCAGGGGCATTCCTACAGCCTGCTCCTTCTTTCTTGGTCTCTGAAACCCATTTCTATTTCAGATCCACTGCCCTGTGCCGCCAGCCCCACAAAGGAGTCCTGCAGATTCACACCTTCCTTGGTTGGGCTGTGTGCAATTATAATAAATCCAATTGTTATCAGTTGTTAATTAGATTATGGTTAAAATTTTTAACAATAGCTTACTTATCATGAAATGCCAGTCTCTCTGCTTCCTTTACATATGTGATATCCCACGTTCATAGCACTTCTTCAGGGCATGTATCTCTGCTCTTACAAAGGCTTAATTCATTATCCCAAATTGGCTGACTATCAACTCAAGGCTGGCTTCCTTCCAACTTTGAGGCTCTGCAGCCCACTGGAGTTTCCTTCTATACCCATCTGCCTTGTTTCTTCTTATTGAAGTGACAATAGTCACCTTTATGTTATTAAAAATTATTATGGGACCAATTGTCCTGTTTTTTTTAAAATATTGATTTCTTAGTTGTATTCAGACACAATACCTTTATTGTATTTATTTATTTTTATGTGGTGGTGAGGATCCAACCCAGGGCCTCACACATGCTAGGTAAGCGCTCTACTGATGAGCCATAACCTCAACCCCAACCACTTGTCTTTATATGTATTTGTAGTACTGGGAATTGGACTCAGCGGTGCTCTACCACTGACTCACACATCTAGCTGCTGCCTCTTTTAATTTTGAGGCAAGTTCCAGGCTGGCCAGGAACTTGCCATGATTCTGCCTCATTCTTGCCAACAGCTGGAATAATAAGCTGGTGTGTCACTGTGCCCATCCATATCAATTTCTTTTACATAATTCACATCTATATATTTTCCCTTCATTCTAAGGGACTCTTATCTTGTTGCATCTGCATTCTTGTGACACAAACCAGTAAAACCAAAATGTTGAGCATGGCCAGTCTACCATGTGCTTTTCAAATCGCTGAGGGTCAAAAATTAGCCTTTCAGTTCTCTTATCAGGATCATCTGTATCCATTGGTTCCCACACACTAACAAGTCATATAACCATATGTGCTAACTTCTAGGAAAAAATGGAATATCACCACACATAGAGTTCTGCTTTCAGGCTGCTACTCCCTTACCACCATCATCTCTTGAAATATCATTAATTTCCTGGAAGGGATCAGGATGCCCTTTCAGAGTCTTTGTTTCTGATGGCGCCATTGGAAGCAGTGGATGATATTCCAAGGATTCTTGTTGTATATTACACTACCTGGCTCCCCATTCATTATCTTATTTCTAATACAAATCCAAGGAAGGAAAGAACCTGGGAATGAGGTGAGCCCTGGATTTAAATGAGGTCATTAGGTCTGTAGTTCTAGTGATCAGAACTCAACTGTAGCAGCTTTTTGTTCTTTACCAAGGAACAGATAGGGGAGTGAACCAAGATGCAAAAGCAAGTTGGGAGCTGAGATCAGCCCTCTTCTCCCAGTCCTTGGTCATCCTGACAGGTGTCAGGTGTCTGTATGTGTGTGTGTGTGTGTGTGTGTGTGGGAGGGTCCTAATTAAGCCTTCTGAGGATGGGTAGGGATGGAGTGGGGGAGGCAGTCAGGGACTGGTGTTGTCTTAGCTCCAGGCCTGTCTCCAGCCTGGATGTTTAGGAACATAGGAAGAGAAGCTAACCTTGTAGGAGAGTTGTGGGAACTTCTAGGAAAAGGAACATAGGAAACAATGGTATAAAAGGAAAAAGTTGGGAAACATGGTGGGAGTAAAGAGACTCAGAACTCACTCTATTTTCTTGGAGTGGTGTTCTCAGCCTTTCCCAGCAACAGAATGATGTGGGGAGAAATCTCTCCCCCTTCCCTGCCTCCACACACACACACACAAAAGAAGCCCCAGAAAACAAGTTGAAAGATTAAGACATTGGTTGGGGTGTATGTTGTAGTATTTTTGGTGAATTTTAATTAACTTCTGTGAGCATATTTTCTGACTTGATACACTAGGATAACAGATTTATTCCCAAAGAGGATTAAATGATAGCACAGGCAAGGACGATCTCACATTCAGTTATGATTCTGTTTTTCCTATGCTGGCACACAGACTGAGTCCAACACTTGCTACAGGGTTGTGCTGTTATATAGGTTTAACACTGGCTCATTTACCAGCAACTACCTCCCGTGAGCTCCCGCTCTGTCATATGCCTGCATAAGTTGGAGAGAAGAAAAGACTGGAACCCTGACATCTACTTCTTACCCTCAGTGATGACAAGGCTGTCATCTTGTTTTTCAGGTGACGCCTTCTCTCCCCAGCTTCCGATTAGTGAATCCATGACTTCCACAGATTTCATGAGTTCTAGGCAGGTTCAGCTGAGAGACTGCCATTGGCATCTGGGAAGCCAGTGAAGTACTTCACTCCTGCCTCCCCTGACCAGGCAGGAGTGGGTGCACCTGGACACTTTGCTAGCAGGGCAGGTATTGGGTAAGCAGGTGGGCGGCCCTAGTAAAGGAGCAGAAGTCCTCCTGGTGAATGGGGAGCCCAATCACACTGAGAGGAGTCCCATCTCAGAGAAGCTGAAACCCGCCTTTCCCATACAGAGGCCCCAAGAGGTGAAGGGACTATGCTCAGGGTGGGCGCCTGTGATGACAGCCTGGCGGCCCTGGGTCTTCCTTCAGGTGTAAGCCTGGGCAGCAGAGAGGGCTTTACCCCTGCCCCCACCACCTTCCTAAGCACAGCTCTTTTAAGCTGTGTTCTCCAGTTTCTCTTGCCTCAGTTTACCTGTCGACCACTCTGATGCCTGCTGCAATTGGGTTTTCTCCCCACAGGGGCCCAAGGAGGCTTCAGCAGCACGATTCAGTAGCTAAAGGAAAAAAAAGAGGAAGCACTCCTTTAGGCATGCTTAGGGCTTTTCCTAAAAGGAATCCAGGGGTTTGCGACCTTCTAGCACCACCTAGTGGGCAGCAAGATTCGAGCACCTCAAGGCCAGAGGCAGTGTGAGGAGGATGAAGCACCAGGGGAATGAGTCTTTGCTAAGTAGGGTCCATATCGAGTAGCCTGATGGCAGTTTCCAACTGAAACAAAGTTCTGAGGGGTCTTAAAATAGTTGCCTTCTTCATCTCCATCAGTTCCTTTATCCCCCCAAGTGCAAGCGTGTTTCTCAGATCAGAAAATTGGCATTTTCTGCCACCCCCACACCAGGGGTGTTGTCCAAGCCTTCCCCAAGGCCACCAAACTCACCCCTAATCTTAAAAAAGACTAGGCCTCTGACCATGAATGGGAAATGAACATTCAGATAGTTTAACATTTAGAGAATGCAGTAGGAGAAGGTTTACTATAAAATTCACCAATCTCATAAAGCTACTGTACCCTCAGAGCTTCTGAGAAGTTCCCTAGTCATGTAACTTGGATACTTGAGGTTTTTCAGTCTTCCTTAAATAGATTTCACTAGCCCACCCCAATTACTAGAACTTCCCCTTCCACAAAATCTGAATACACACCTACTGGAGTGGTGAGTATCAGAAGGGTTTCTTGGAATTTGAAAAGATACGAGTGTCAAAGAGGAGCTGGGAGAGGGGAAAGAGAAAGAAGGAACTAGAAGGACCTGAACTCTGAGACCTTCTCTGACTCACCTCCAAGTCTAGAGCCAAACCCAGCTGGGCAGACCTAAGGTCTTGACTGTAGCTTAAAGATCCTGATACCTGATTCAGCCTTTGTTTGAGAATCACTTTCATATCACTTTTATATCCTGTGTTTAATAAACAACATTGTGCTTGGCTAACAGGAAAAGCCAGGGATCTCATTTCAACTATTTTGTGTAAGATTCTTCCATGTCTCCAGGGTGGAACATTAACACATTGCTAAGACATTATTATAGGAACAAATGTATAAACTCATTGATTATATAGGATGAGGACTCAGTGGCCAAAGATGGGCTCCATTTACTCTGGAGAAAAGAATTCTTGGGAAGAACTTGCTAGGACCCCAGATGAAGCTGTGTACTTCTTAAGTCTAGTGAACAGGGGGTGCAGTGTCTCTTCTCTACTTCTCGTGCTGAGCAGCAGAGAGCCCTCATGCTTCTCAAAGTTGCAGGTCTCTTAAAACATGAGAGGACACAGGAACTAGAAGGGGAGAGAGTGAGAGTGGAGAGCTTCGGGTGGTCTCACCTCACAACTTCCTCCTGGTTCTGTTTTTCCCCAATGGAAAGTGGATATTAGTACTTTTTGCCACTTTCTTTGTAAAATTATGATGCCCCAAGATTTTGTTCTCTTTCCCAGCACCTGGACATTTGGGGCCTGAGGTCTCTGCAGTGCCCACCACTCCTTCCTTTCTCTTCCTCTCATAAATGACTGAACACTTTTCAGTGAGATAAATCTCCTTTTTAAATTTATCCTATTCTGTGGCTAATTATCGTATTCTGTGTACCTTTTGATCTATTCATAATTGTGATTTTTCTTTTATTAAAATTTACAACATGATTAAAGCCTTTTCCTTTCACCGTTGGAATTCAAATTTTGTGTGGTATTGAAGTCAAGAGAGGAAATAGTAGGGTTGGAACTGTGACCTGAGCAAGAGCACAGGGATGTGTGAGTCACTAACATCATAGAAATTCAAATTTCAAAAGTGAGGTAAAATGTTCATTAATAACCTGTCACATACTAAACATCTGCCTTCTCTCCAAAGTAGGTAAGTAGGTAGATAGTCATATCTTAGTGACTCTCAAACAGTTGGTAGAAATACATAAGATAAGATCATTTGAAAGCAAATATGGGAGCTGAGGGTCTAGCTCAGAGGTTGAGCATTTTTCTGGTGGGCTGTAGGCTCTGGTTCTGATCCCCAGAGCCACAGAACACAAGGTGTTGAGAGCTGAGGGGGAGAGTGGAAGAGAAACCCAATAAGGCAACAGAGATTCAGCATTTCACTGTGGATACTTTATGTGTGTGAGAATGCTTTTAAAACCAAAATTCCACTTTTTCTGAGGAGGAAATTATGCTTTAAAGGGAGGTGGACCCACAGTTATCACTTCTAGTATCTAGAGGTAGGGACACCAATGATTATATCCCTCAGAGTGCCTGACTTCTTTCTGGCCTAGTTCTTTAAGCAAAAAGTCGAGCAATAACATCTGGGCTAGGTGCTGGTGTTGTGGCTCAGTGGTAGAGCCCTTGCCTAGAATGTGTGAGGCACTGGGTTTAATCTTCAGCACTACAATGAAATAAAGGTATTGTGTCCAACTACAAAAACAAAACAAAACAAAAACAAACAAACAAAAAACAGCTGGGCCAAGTGGCCCACATCTGTAATCCCAGGGACTTGGGATGCTGAGGAAGATGGATGGCAAATTCAAGACCAGCCTCAGTAACTTAGGGAGTTCTTAAACAACTGAAGAAGACCTTGTCTCAAAATAAAAAAGAAAAGGGCTGGGCATGGTTGCACATGCCTGTAATGCCAGTGACTCAGGAGGCTAAGGCAGGAGGATGGTGAGTTCAAAGCCATCCTCAGCAATTTAGCTAAACCCTTAATACTTTAGTGATTCTCTGTCTCAAAATAAAACCTAAAAAAAAGCTGATATGTGGCTCAGTGGTTAAGCACCCAGGTTCAATTCCCAGTTTACATAAATGAACAAATAAATAGGCTAGATTTTTGTCTCGATGATTAAGCTCCCCTGGGTTCAATGCTGGTACAAAAATTAATAGTTTAGAAATAATGGAAAACATTAGGCAAGCCCACCTTACCCAAACACTGGAAAGCAAATCTCAACAATGGGATGATCTGAAGTTAGGATCCCAGAGAAGACTTGCCCCATCACTAAAGCTGCCCTTGTTCCTGACCAGGGAAAGCCCTATTCCCTGCTCATGAAATAAGAATAAGTTTTTAAACTTTTTTTTTTAACAAGTATACACGTTTTTGTACATTCTTCCCTAAAGATGGATTACAATTTACTTTTTATGAATTAAAGTAGGGGGGAGCTTATTTTGTTATACAAACCCTCTCTACTGATTTCACATAACTTATGGTGACAATCTGTGAAATGTCAAAAGAGTCTGTCTGCCTTTCCATTTTTTAAACCACTCTATTTCTAGTGTTCAGATAACAGTTAGCTGTGCCATGGACCTGCTCCTCTCAGCTGTGGGCTGCTACCTGGAAAAGCCAGGCCTTGGAGGTAGGGAGGGGCCCAGCAGGGAGCCTGGGGCTGGAAATAGTATTTCTAGGGGCTAGAGCTGTGGGTGAAGTTGTTGGGCAGCCTCTAACTCCTGACCTCTGACCCTTAGACTTTGCCTCCCACTGAGGCTGTGTCACCATAGAGTCAGCCCCCATCCCATGCCTTGTCCTTGAAGGGTTAACTTGCCCAAAACAGTGAAAGAAAAAGCTGCTTTTACCTGAGCTTCTGCAGACTGTGAACTTCTGAGCCCCTCCCCTTACACACTGGCTATAAAGTTCTGAAACTACCTGAATCAGAGTTCAGGGAATTAATTGATTACAGTGAAATTTGTACCTCTGAACCTGGCTACAGCCAAATAGAACTGTTTCCTGCTATCTTTAGAGCCCTGCTTGTCTGTTCCTACAACACTCCCAGGATAACTCTTTCACCCTCTCATCCTCTACCCTCTCTTTCTCTCCTTGGAGACCAGGGTAGTCAGGTTTGGCCATCACCATCAACAGTGGGGATCCTGGGATTTTCAAAAATTATTTTAAACTGATCAATCAAAAAAACCTATTTAAATGAACACTGACACCCCAGATGATTGGATCTGCCTCTAGGATTAGGAGATCCTGCCTTCTGAAGGAATATCCCCCTGAGATCTTATCTCCACTCAACTTTACACACTGTGCTTCTGATCAAGAGGAGCCCAGAAGAGTAGAAATGATCAGGCAAGGGGTCCCTGGAGACTTTTCCTCCTCTGAGATGCTGCAGCTATGGACAAATATTTGCCCTGCTGTGTGGAAGGGGAGGCTCCAGGGACCCAGGTGCTGCCAAGCCCTAAAGGAAGCAGATTCTGGGCCCTGGCCTCTGCTTTTCTATCCCAGACTGGGCTTCCTTTCTTGGGATCCCCAGGACTTCAACTGTGTAATACCTTTTACACCTTGTGGGTTTCTCAGCTGGTCCTGACCCTTCCATGGACCCAGATCACACAGCACCATGAGAAGAGAAACACAGCCGCCTGCCTGTCAAGGACAGATGTGTGAGACCCAGCAATAGCCCCAAGTACCCCCAGGAGAGGAGGATGCCTCTGAGAAACCCGGCTGACCAGCGTCCAGCCTGCCCCCATGATCGAGGAATCCTGACATTGCCCATGCTCTTTCAAGAGTCTCCCTCTGTGAGTGCCAAGAAATACCATCCCATGTCTGCAGGATGCTGCCTGAGGTTTCCAGCCATGCTCAGTGAATTTAAAATAATGGGGGCTCTGGATTCCTCACTGCCTTCCTTTGGGTTGAGAGCCATGAGGTCTCTGCCAACACACTGCAATGGAAGATCCTCTGTGAAGAAATGGTATTAAAAAAACATTTCTCAGAGCTGGGGTTGTGGCTCAGCAGTAGAGCGCTCGTCTAGCACATGCCAAGCCCTGGGTTAGATCGTCAGCACCACATAGGAATAGAAAAAATAAAGGTATTCTATCTAACTACAACTAAAAACTAAATAAATATTTTTTTTAAAGTTTCTCAATTTAGTAATCATGTGAGAAATTTATGCTTTCTTGGATTTTCATGAATTTTCTGTCCCATGTATAATAAAATTATAGAAAAAAAATTGTTTTTCACTTGTATGTTTGTTTTGGAGATTGAGAAGGGGAGGGTGGATTTCCTGGGTGCCAGTATGTGTCCTGTGTGGGTATCTTTGCTGGATATGGGTTGGGTCCTGGGTCCCCTTTGCACAGAGGTCAGACAAGGTTCTCACTTGTCTGTTAATTCTGCCAGGTATAAATGTGTGGTCAATGTTAATTACAAGTATTCTTAAACTCATTTCACTTCTGTAATAGTTCTGGGGCCAAACAGCCATGCAGATTAATCCCAGAGTTCTCTGAACGTTGGAACCCTTTCCTCCATTTCTTAGAGTGAATTCCAGAAGTCTTACTTTTAAACCTTTGAGAGACCACAGGGAGAAATTTTACTTTGTCAGATTCAAAAAGAGTTTTCCAGGAAAGGCAAAACATGATAAGCAAAGTATTCCCAGAGAAACTGATAATCCAGATATGTGTGTTAGAGATGTTGATGCACCCTTAAGGAAGTACTTCAATTTTCTACTTTCCTTTTTATTTGTATTTTTATTTTTATTTTTTGAGTTGAATAGTAAAAATGTAATCAGGGAAAACCAGAAATGAAGGGCAGCCCCTAAGTTAATACTTTATTTCATGTTCAACATTTTCACCATGAATTGCAAAATACATTATAGACAAAAATATGAAAGATTGGTACAATTGAAATATTCCTTGAATTCACACACTGACAGTTCTCTCTGAACCCACTTGCAAATAATCACAGGTAGAATTAGGAATAGAGTTCTGTTACTGCTGTTTACCGGTGACAAGTCTTTGCTTCCCAGAATGCTGAAGTATAACACCAGAGAAGTATGCCAAGGCAAGTATAGAGTGGAAAGAAGAAGCTTTATTGAAGGACAGCAGAAAAGACTTCTCCCTGGAGGAAGAAGGGGACCCAGAAGGTGGAATCCATGGAAGGGCCAGGTCTTCCCTTTTTTTATAGCTAAGGTCTTCTTTCAGCTTTTCCACATTCCTGTCCTTTGTTGTCCCTTATCTTGCAGTGATAGAATATAGGTGGGGAGGCCCAAAAGGTGGGAGATAGGTGGACTGGAGAAGTAATCTAGGTAGGAAGGGCCTGGGGTGGCTTTTGTATTAGCATCTTGGAGTTTGCTGGAGTCCCTTCTTTAATATTTCCTTGGGATGGGCTTGGGACCTTGGGGACATTAACATTTCAATTTCCCCAAGTGCTGCACTGGTTTCCTGCATTCCATAATGGTCTCCATTTTATTTATCTTACTCCATATTAGACCCGATTTACCTAACTACACTAATTACCTATCTTTAAATCTGGCTTCAGGTCCACAATAGTTTTCACTCTTCCTCTTCAATTTTTTTGAATGCGACTCAGAGTAATTGGTAATGTTTCTCTAACTGCTTGTCTAAATCTTTCATAGAATTCATGGATGAAGCCATTATGTCAGCTTTCACTTACTGGGATAGTTTTTATCCTGCAGTGGTGGACACTGAACCCAGGAAGGGTATCCTGCAAGTGCTCTGTACCAATGAGCTACATCCTCAGCCTCACCTCGTGTTTGATTAGTGATTTAATCCCAGTCATTGTTGTAGCTTTGTTCTGGTGTTCCTGTTGATTCAGTCTTGCTAGTTTTTGTTAATGTTAGCATTCATTCATCTTGATGGGATTAAGACATACCAAAGATTAAGAGATTTTGAGTGTGTCAGTGAGGGTGTGTTGAGGAATGATTGACATGTGGGATAACAACTGAAGTGGAGACCCTCTCTAAAGTGGGTCAGCACCATCCAATAGCATGGTGGCTTGGATGGAATAAAAGGTGGGAGGTCAAGGAAGCAGCAGCAGATGCAAGTGTGATTCTTCTAGGAAGGGTTCTTGATTGCTGCTGCCATCACTTGAGAATATCGGACTCCTGCTTCTTCACTCCTGCAAAGTGAGCTCTGCCAGTAATCGTCTAAGGAGTTTCTGGAAGCCTTCTGTTTCAGACTCTGAGAGCACTGTTGATCTCTCTTGTTTCAGGGGCTTCAGTCACTTGTGCAGCTACTGGTTCCTCCAGCTCTACAGCCTGCAGACGGCCATTGGGGACTATCCAGCTTCTGGTCAAGTAAGCCAATCTAACCAATCCCTTTTTATAATCATACTTCCTGTTGATTCTGGTCCTCTGCAGAATCCTGACTAATACACCTTCCTGGTCACTTTTTCTGCTTCATCCCAGAAATTCTGGTATAATGTGTTCTCATGATTATTAGTTATCTATGTTTTTTCTCCTGTATCTTATGCTTTTTTTTCCTTGATCAGAATATTACTTTATATGCTTTTTTGCTTTCGACAAATTTGTGAATTTTCACTTCCTTTTTATTATGGATTTCTAAATTCATTCTATTGAGGGTTTAGAAGATACTAATGTGTGTAAAATATTTTGCTGAAAAAATCTCCAGTATGGGACATAAATACATTTCATGGGGGATTATGGCCTCATTTACTCTAAAGAGCCCAAAGTTCTCTGATTATCATATTGGGGTTTCGTTTTTCAAGTTATGAATTGGATGGAGTTTGGGATGAGGTGATAGATCAATCAGATTATAGCACCAGATCTGAAACCCAAGACTCATTTGCCATTTTAAATTTCTGTTTGGAAGTATTCCTAGTCACAAGTATTCTACCACACAGGCAGAGTTCAGGAAGGAAAAGGGTTACAACCAAACCAAGTTGTGATAGTCTAGGTATTGTGCTGACAACCCTGCTAAAGCCAGAAGAAAAATGTCCAGTTTTCAGTGTCTTGTATGGAGCAAGACTTCCTATCACAGAGACTAACAGATAATTGTTGCTGTTGTTAATCTCATTAAGTGAGCTTTGTAATGGGATTTCCTTTCGGGATTAAAGCAAACACCACCCAGGTTCCCAGTGTGGTTGGACACTCACTGGAGGCCAGAGGAGTTTCAGAACACCAAAGCTGCTGCCTGCTGAGTCCCACATGCTTGGTGGTACCTGGTGTGAGGCCCACAATGCCATGGAGCAGCACTTTCCCTGCTGTGTGCCACAGGCTTCGCATTCTGCAGACCAGGCACCAGAGCTACAGAGGCCTCCAACCCTGAGCTTAATATGTCCTGGGCCCTTGCCATTGCCCTTCTATGTCCAACCGCCAGATACTTCCTATGACTACCAAGACTTGCACTGCAACCTGCATCCCACACCCCAAGTGCATCTTCTCTGGCACTGGTCATGGAAAGATGACTTTCCCTGGGCACACAGCACCTTGCGCCATGGCACAGAGCTTCCTGTCCTGGACTCTGTGTCTGCAACCCAGAAGAAGCCCCAGGCGCCCCCAGGAAAGTCAGGGGTCTTCAAAGTGCCTCGCCATTGACCACCCGCTGGGATTTTCTTGTGTTCTAGGGGCGCGGGTGAGGGATGTCTAGAGCCCAAGACCTCTGGTGGTGACCCTTGTAAGAGTCCTCTTCCCCCTGCTCCCATCAGCGGCCAGGAGACAAGCCAAGGCTGCTGGGAGTGGATCCAGGCCCTTCTGCACAAGACTCCCTGAGGCTGCTTGAGTCTGCAACCTTTGGGACCCAGGAGCACTGAGATTTCTCGTACAACCATGCTTGGAGGAGCGTTTTGGAAGGGATCACCTAGAAGTAACGCTTGTGTTTGCTAGTCCACCATGGAAGCTTCAGAGCTCTTGTGCATTTTTCTTCTGTTTTCTCAATAAAATTGTGTCAATGCGAAATTCTTGGTTGTAGTGTACTCCCGTTGGGGATGTTGGGGAAAGAGGAGGCTCAGACCACTGGGTGGTAAGAGACCATGTCCAGATCTAAGGGGGTCAATTCTAAACCTAAGGGGGCCCTCCCTCATTGTTCTTTCTCTACTTATGGGCAGCATGAGTTGGTGGTGTCTCCAGGTACCCAGAGCACTGGTGTATTGGGTGTTCTACACACACTGCATCTCCAAGTAGATACACAGCAGCCTAGAGAACCCAGATGAGAAATGATCTTCCTGTGTTACCCTGCCATCTAGCTCCCCCAAGACTATTTAAGAGGTGCTTTCACACCTTGCAGTTGACTAACTGCTACCTCTGCCTGTCTTCCTTCCAAACCCACCTACAATCTTCTGCTTCTTGGGACTCACAGTCTGCCCAGGCAGTCAAGATTCAATGGAGTGGAGCTGGGGTTGTGGCTCAGTAGTAGAACACTGGCCTAGCATGTGTGAGGCTCTGGGTTTGATCCTCAGCACCACATATAAATAAATAAATAAATAAATAAATAAATAAAATGTATTAAACAAAAATTCAAAGGACTCAAGAAGCCAGAGAAGAAGATCAAGTCCAGCCAGGGAAGGGCAGGCAATCTGCCCAGTCTGGGTCACAGCTGCCACTATATCCTTGACTGTGCGCACTGTGAGGCCATTCAACAGACCTCAATAGCTAGACCTCCAAACTCTAGGCCTTGGTATTCTCCCATTGGCATAGGTCCTCCAGAAGACTCCACCCAGAGTGTTCTGCTGCCAGGGGTCCTGCAAAGAACTCTACTAAAGATGGCCTTCTTGGACCCAACTTTGTCTAGCGTTTTTATAATTTGAACTTGAAATCATGGATCTTTGGTTTTTGACAACCTTACAAGATGTATCTCCAATAATTTTTAGTTCTTGTTTTGAGACATGATCTAATGAAGTTGCTGAACAGTCTCTTGAATTTTTTTAAAGTATTTTTATTAGGCATTTATAAACTTTTTTATTTTATTTATTTATTTGTATGTGGTGCTGAGAACCAAACCTAGTGCCTCACACATGCTAGCCAAGTGCTCTATCACTGAGCCACAATCCCAGCCCCTTGAATTTTTTTTTCATACCAGAATTGAACTTAGGGGTACTCAACCACTGAGCCACATATCCAGCCCTATTTTATATTTTATTTACAGACAGGGTCTCACTCAGTTGTCTAGCACCTCATCGTTGCTGTGGCTGGCTTAGACATCACAATCCTCCTTTCTCAGCCTCCATAGCCACTGGGATTACAGGTGTGTGCCACCCTGGCTGCCTTGTCTTGAATTTGTAGTCCTCTTGTGACAGCCTTCTAGGTCACTGAGATTACAAGCCCGTACTATCCTGACCCACCTGGCAGGATTTATCTTTACAATCAATTTATTATTCAGGGAGCCAGAGAACTGTTGCTCAGTGATATTATACAAAATATCAAAATGTAGCTACTTTTTTTGCTCCAGTGAAATAACTGGAAAAAAAAAACAGTGCATAAATTAATTGTAATGAACATATACCAAATAATTCTGTTATGCTAGAATATGCTAAGGTCTTCTAGTATATAATTCTGGGAAGAAAGTGGATTCAATAAGTTGTGTATTTATAGCATCTATTTGACTAAGAAGAAAAGTGAGGGATGACTTCAAATTGCATCAGAAACTTTACACCCCATAGTATATAAGAGAATGAAGCAGTTTGGTTTTGAATGAACACATGAGATGGCAGTTCCCTAGGTTTTTAAGTCCAAGTATAAAAGGCTAATCCGTTGGATTGACAGTTATGTTTGTGTTTATTCTTGGTATTGGTCTCCTGGGGTGAAATTTCACCCTGAGTTTTTTGCAAGCACTCTTAGTTTGGCATTCTTGTTTCAGACCAAAGTGCTTCCTTTCTGCCACCTTATCTTTCCTTTCCCCTCCCTCCACTCCCTCTTTCTTTCTTCTTTCTCCCCTCTCTCTATTTTTCAGATACTGCACACAACTTTGATAGATCCCAAGCTCCAGGATGACCTCTGTGACTTCTATGGCCAATGCAGCTCCAGACACTGGCTTCTTCCTGGACCTCTAGGGAGTTTTTGTTCCTGAATCTTTTCTCCTGCTACCTCTTCTCCTGCAATTCTAGAGGTCTATTCAATGATGTCCTCCCCCACCACGTTTCACCCAATCTGACTGCTGATGTGTTCTTACCTTAAAACTACACGAGTTTTTCTCCTGGAGCAAAAAGTAATGATGCTTGGGGGCAATGTGAACCTGGAATCTGGAAAGGAGAGTTCAGATGACACTGGGTATCCAGAGTTCTTGACTGTTATGGTGCAAAGTGGAGCCATGAAGAGATGTTTCGAGGTGAAGTGTTTGAAATCATAATTGAAGATTCAGCAAGTGAACAAATTGGGATGAGTATTAGGGAGAAAAAAATGGATGTGAATGAGGCAAAGAGGAAATAAAGTACATAAGATGGGATGCTTTAAGCTTTTGAAATTACTAATTATTGATAATTAGATATTATCAATGTCAGTCACTCCAAATCCATTAGAAAAGTGATGAAAATTATGGAACTCTTCAAATTCCCACAGACAAATACATAACATTACTAGCTTTTCAGTAGCAATGTTGAGCCTAGTCTCACCCATGTTAGACACCAGGAAATTAAAAGAAACACACATTTAAATGGCCTATTAGAAAGAGTTAAAAACTTTCATCAAGGGTCCAGGGGTGTAGGTCAGTGGTGGAGCACTTGCCTAGCATGAATGAGTTCAAGGATTTGATTCCTGCTATATAAAAAAGGAGAAGGAATGTTCATTGTAATCCATGTTGTTAAAACGTTGGCAAAGGACTGGGTTGTGGCTCAGTGTCAGAGCATTTGCCTTGCACATGTGAAGCACAGGGTTCTGAAAATAAACAAAATAAAGATATTATGTCCTTGTGCAACTAAGAAAACCATTTTAAATAAACATTTTTAAATAATGTTGGCAGAAAGATGTTCCTCAATATTGGTGTTTGAATGAATTTGGTATGCAACCTAGCCATGTGTTTTAACAATTTTAAATATACTGTTTTGATATAGGAATTCCACTTTTAGGAATTTATTATACAGATTCATTCACAGAAAAAAAGAAACTCGATTAAGGAAAAAATAGTGTTCTTTCATAGTACAAGATAAAAATGATCCACTTAGTTAGAAATAAGGCAACCCTTAAAATCTCAAAGGGAATAGATAGCATTGAGGTTCTAGGACATATTAAATGCCCTTACAATTCCAAGAGGTAGAGAGCATTAAAGAATTTTATATATATGTAATTTTTTATGGTATTGAAAACATGGCTCCCTTTTGATATGGAATCATATAGATGTTACATCTCTAAACAAAGATAATGATGCTACACAATTTTATACATTTTGTGTAGGACCTTTAATAAAAAATATTTGATAAAATCATTCTCTAATTTCATATCTTCCACTTTCATTCTCTTTCCTGTACTACTGGAAATTATTCTAGTGAAATGAAATTTAAGTAATGAACATTTTAGCAAAGTATTTAGTAAGAGTCACAAAAACTACAAAAATATTGTGAGATTTTAGTTTGCAAAATGGATGCAAATGATATCAAAGATAATTATATAAGAAATTTATTAAATTATGAATGGATGTAAAAGTTACGAAAGATTATTCAATGACAAACTTTTAATTAATACAAACATTACTTAAGACAAATAAATGTGTCATAGTACAGTTAAGTGGAGGTCAAGTCAGGAGATAACTCTTCTTCCTGGTGCATTCACCAGCTTAGACCAAAGCACTTGGCCTCCCTCTGTACTACTTGTCAAAGACTGAGCCTTTCTGAGCCTGGGGAATTAGAACACATACTGTGGCCCTCTGCCCCTAGCAGAAACCCACCTGATCCTTGGCATTCTTTTGCCTTAAGGTACTCATTCCTGAACTAAAAACTTAATCAATACATTAAATTAAAAATTATTGTCAAACACTATGGTTTTATAAAATATGCTGATATTATAAAACAGATGTTATATTATGCATGATAATTATTTTTTTTTCTTTCAGTTTCAAAAGAAATTAAAACAATTTTGTAGGACCATAATGTATTTTAAGGCCCTAGTCACTTTGCACAGTGGATGGGTGAGCCCTGCCTGGAATCTTACTGATTTATGTTAGCAGCAGCTAAGGGTCCGACTCTATAGAGGGCCAAGTTATAAACCCACTACAAAGCAGAGTTTTCTTGGCCCAAATGAATTGTTAAGAAGCAAGTTTGTGAAGGAGTCTATGGTTTTATGGATGTTCTTAGAGCTCCTAATGATAAAAACTACTTCTCCTTGGATCATTGTGACAAAAAAATGTGACAGTAAAAACCACACTGTAACTTCTTTCTCTCAAACATATGCCACAGAGATTTTTTCATGGATCAGTTTTAATTCAAGATCATGAGACTTTGATTATATTTCAGAAAAATAATACCATATAGAAAATGAATGTGAACATAATCTGAGGAGTGTCCTGCCCTAAATTAAAAAAAAAAATCACCATTTATCTAAATGTAATACTTTGAAATAGAGTTAGTGATTGAGAAAGTCAGCCATAGAGGTAGTTGTGTACTACCTCTATGCAATATTGATGTTGCCCATTATCATTAATGATATTTGATTATTAATGTTGCCTATTATCAATCTCTAAAATGTCTTTAATTCCAGCTACTCAGGAGGCTCAAGCAAGAGGATCATAAACACACAAGCAACATAGTGAGACTCTCTCTTCAAATATAAAAACAGCAGGAGATGTAGCTTGGTGTTAAAGTGCTCCAAGATCAACCCCAAATTGCAAGGAGGGGGGAGGGGAAACTTTTAAATGTCAGGTTTTTCTTTCTTTTGTTATCTTTCTATTATTTTATTTTGCCCATATTAAAATTTTGATTCTGCAATCTGAGTACTCGGAAAATGAGAGATTATATCCCATCTGATTCAAATGTATGATATGTCAAAGTCATTGTACTGTCATGTGTAACAAAAAAATTATAATGTGCTATGCTATGTATTTCTTCTCATCATTTTCAATACTGAAAGCATAAGTTGTATAAAGATTTTTAGAGACTTCTAATTTTGTTTTATGTAAATTTAACCAAAGGAAAGTACATTATTAGAATGCTCAATATTTTGGTAGGTGTGGTGTATGTGTGTGTAAAGCAATGAAAGGTTCTCAAAAATGAAGATGTCCTTTAGTACTATTACATTTTCCTCCTGCTTCAGACTCCAAATCCCTGGGATTACAGGCCTTGGCCTCTGCACCTAGCTTCCTTTGTTTATTGTGGAAGCTAATCCTCTAGTTGTCCCCAAGGTTCAAGAAAATCCATGAGAGGGAGAGGAAGAAAAGCTGATTTAGATTTTAGCTTTTTTGGAAAAAGGATGATCCTATTGGAATCTTGTCTGTATATCTGAACCACAAAAATACTCCAACTTGTCCTTGACCTCTACTCCCATTCCATGCCATAGACAATTTACACTCAATTTAGCTGATGAGAAAAGCAAGGCAAACAGGTCTGATCTCACTGTTCAGTAAGACCTAGCACCTAAGCCCCTCTAAATCCAAATCCCCTCAATCTAAAACCTAGGGAACAGGAAAGTTTAAAAGTCCATGTCCATGCTAATGAAGGCATTACATCCCTTCAAGCTAAGCCCAATGTATAATTTATCTTTTTATTTTTTGAGACAGGATCTTGTTCTGTTGTCCAGGGAGGCTTCAAAGTCCTGGGCCCAAGCAATGCTCCTGCCTGAGCCTCCTGTGTAGCTTGGACTACTAGTAAACAACATGGCACCCTGCTGATGATAGTTTGCTAAGGCTACCTGAGCCAACTGACATTAGGCATATGACCCCACCCAAAAGCCTTCAGTTTTGGTAGATCTCAAAAGAAAATCTGTAAAGTCTCTTAACCTGGACATAGCCCACCAGGGCAGGATTCTGTCACTGTCTGGACATGTCTGACCTAGAGCTGATGTCTTGGATCCCATGATTGTCAACTCAGAAGACCCAAGACTAGAGATTTCATTTTGATGTCCTTCTTAGTTAATAAGAAATTAAGTGTAGACCATTTAAAGGATATTTATTGATGCTTCTTCTCTCTCCTCTTCCAGAAGGTCACTTTCAGTTTTGAGGAAACACCATCAAGTGGCCACCCAACTATACATTCTGTTAGCACACTACCCTCATGTCTCCAGAGATGGCATTGAGTTCAGCCATAGTTCTGAGCTGGGTAATTGGCTCCTTCCTGCCCCAGACCTACCTATACAGCTTCCCATCCTGACCCTTTACTCACCCCCTCCACATCAATAGACAAGCAGTGAATAAAGGAATGGCTCATCATGAAAAATTCAATCAGATTAGAAACTAGAAGAATTCTCAGTTCATCTAAAAGAAGAGTTCTTTAACAAATTAATTACACAAAGAATTTTTTTTAATTCAAGAACCTTTAAATCATTTCAGAGAGAAAGAACAAAATGAGGGATGATCACCACAGCCAAGACTTCAAAGTGCCTAGGCATGCAGGGCATAGTCCCAGTGCATGAGTCCACAGGGACAGTATGAGGGTCCCCAGTGGTGTATTTCAGGTTCCTTCTAGGGCTTTGGCTGAAGGGCATTGTACTGCAAGGCATCCTCAAGATGAGATTCCTTTCCTTTCTAGGTTCCTCTGGGATGTAAGCTTCAGTTTTCAGCAGCTTCCGGGGACATCCTGGGCTCCAAGAGAAAGCCTGAGTGTGTGTTTGTCCAATTGTCCAGGCACTGGCACCTCCTGGGAAGTTCAGGACCCATTGGTCCCACTGACCATAGTGTTTGCAGATATTTGAGGTGACTAGAGCTCCTGAGAGGTTTCAGCCATTGGCTGCTGGATGGTCTTGAACTCGGTGCTGGTCCATCTCAACTCCCTGCTCCTGTGTAACAACGCATGCAGTTAGTGCACGACCTCAGTTCCCCAAAGACAGCTCCCTGCTCTGTGTAAGCCCAGTGAGGCAGTTGGCTTACTGGAAAATTCACATCTCTGTAGCTCTGGAGGCACTGGCAGGAGTGGCAGCTCAGTGAAGGAAAATTATCTGGGTTCAGGCCTAGGGGAATATGGGACTGTGGACAAGATCTCCTAAGAGTCAATGATCTCTACGTTGACAGACAGAACAGCCATAGCTTCAGCTTCCCTACCATGCCAAGGTGTGTGTTTACTTGGCCTAGGAAAAGGATCAACTCATTCAGTCTGGTATGGACTGAAGCTTTTCATAGTGTTCTGTCCAGTAGTTGACCTCAGAAGCAACACCCAATCATGTGGGAGGGACATTCATTTGCATCATACATTGATTCAAGAACGTGATAGGATTAAGGTGCAAGTGGACCAATCCTGAAGGCATTTTGGAAATTCCTTGGTTTTGATTGAATTAGGGAAAGGATGCGTGGATGAGGTAGGATAGAAGCGAGCCTCCAGTTCTTTCAAGTTTCAATTCACTCCAAAAATTCTTTCTCTATTTCAAATAAACACAGACAAATTAACCAGGCATGGTGGTGCACCTCTGTAATCCCAGCGGCTTGGGAGGTCAAGGCAGGAGAATGTTGAATTCAAAGCCAGCCTTAGCAAGGGCAAGGTGCAAAGCAACTCAGTGAGACTCTGTCTCTAAATAAAATACAAAAAAAAAAAAATTTCAAAATCACTGGTCTAATTCTGCACTTAATTTTTGTTTGTTTGTTTTTCAATGATTCTCGTGATTGAATATTAGGCTTTACCACTGAGCTTCCTCTCAGCCCTTTTTATCTTGTGTTTGAGACAAGATCTGGCTATATTGCTTAGGATGGCCTCAAACATCTGTATTTCTTCCCTCAGTCTCTTGCTTCTTTGGGATTGCCTGCAAGGGTCACTACACCTAGCTAGTTCTCCACATATGGACTGGCTGGTTTTAGAGACCAGACTCAGTGGTGCTGGATCATACTCTTAGGACCATGGATATGCATACCCTTGATGGCCTTGACAGTTTCGCTGTGTTTTAAAAGTGAACACAAATATTTGAACCTCTTGATTTGGAAGATTTTGTGGAGCTTTTTGTATCAAGACAATAGTGAATCATTTTCACACATAACCTCTAACAAGTTATAGGAAGAGGATTGATTCATTCTTCAGGAGATTGTATTTTTAATTGATGTAAAAAGTTTCAGGGGACATACCCAATTGTATTTAGAAGAAATTTTAACATTTCTTGTTTTTTTTTTTTTTTTTCTTTTTCTTTCTTTCGACTTTTTTTTTTTTAAGAATCATTGGGTATTGACTCTAGGACTTCATGCATGCTGGCAAGCACTCTACCACTAATCTGCACTCAAAGTCCCCATCTGCAAGTTATTAAGATCTTTTTTATGTACATTTCATCTGCTGCTTCAAATTCTGACATAGTAGCCTCTGATGTGCCTTAGCACACCCCAACTCTCCATTGTCCTGCAGTGGACATTCATATTGCTGCTGTCCCCATAACACATAATTGTCTCTATGAGCCTGTGGGAGAATTTCTCTAGAACAGGTGACGATTAATAAAACTGTTCCATAAAAAGTGTATGACCTTAATTTTACCGATAATTGACAGATTGTTCTTTAGGGTGCAGCATTTACTTTCCAATACTGATGTGCAGTACTGCATGCACATATTCCCCCAAAACACTTGGAATGACCTAGTATTCTGACATTTGCCAGGGGCTTTGTGGCTCTGTAGAGGTTTGCTCTGGTGCTGATGGCTACCGTCCAGTCTTTTCTAATTTCTGAAACTCTCTCTATGGGCCAGTTGCTGTGTGATTTTTGAGAGACATTCTCTGATATTCAGTCTGAAATCTGCTTTTTCTTTTTGATCGGATTGCTAATTTTCTTTATCCCTTGTGCATAAACTGTGTGTGTTCAGTGTGGGTTCCTAAAGACAGGAGGAATACAATCGTGCTATTATATTAGACTTTGTGCCTTGAGCTTATTATAATCTCTTTCATTTTTGACAACCCCAGAAGAATGGACTTAGGTTTTATCCATAAAATAATACATTTCCTGTTGGGCTGGGGTTGTGACTCAGAGATACAGTGCTCACCTAACATGTGTGAGGCCCTGGATTTGATTCTTAGCACCACATAAAGAGAAATAAAGAAAGGTATTGTGTCCATCTACAACTGCGAAAAAATATTTAAAAAATACATATTCTCCATGAAAAGAATATTTAAAATATTTTTGATTTTAGGATGTTTTTATAAGGTTAGTTTTATAGAATTTTTTCTTTGAGCAAATATACAAGTAAAAGAAAACATGTCTTTCAAAATTTCATCTAGATATTTTAGTTTTTCTTCTGTGTAAGCCTTTCCATCAAGAAATACATTGTTTAAATAGAGACATTTGTACATTTTCTATATAGGTTAACTCATTACCACAGGGATCCAGGGACCAGAGGCAGACATTCTACCTTCCAGGACCTCCTCTCCCTGGTTGGTATTAAACTGGATCTCAGTGACACCATTCTGAGAGATGCTAGTGTCTGAGAGAAGCTGTGTTGGTCAGGGACAGCCTTGTGGCTGTCTTAGTCACTGAAGACTCCAGGCCCTTCCTTAGGTGGATGCAGGATACAGATATTGTGCAAAGAGACACATTTCCCAGCTAAGGAACTCCTACCATCCCACACTTTCTTTCCTATACTTGGATATATTTGTTTGAGGCTAAAATTTGGGGCTCCTTTGCATCGCTCTCCCTGGATACTTTCCATACCTCTGTCCACCAAAGGAGACCATCTCTAAGGCTCCGATGTCCAGTCCACAGCACAGCTCAGAATCAGAGCTCTGTCTCCTATTGCTTGCAGCACTCCTCCATCCTCTCTTCTCTCTTCATTCTGTCTCCTCTTGATCAAGAGAACCAAATATTCATGAGAACCTGTACAACAACATCAATTGCCTATTAGAAAGTAAACAAGGAGACTTTGGTAAGGGATACATCTTACATTTTTCTGGAACAGAACTAAAAACAAAATCTACCAATCTGAACACTCAGTACTCCTAGAACTCAGTGGTCATGGATCAGGGTTAAAAGTCTGCATGTCTCTGGGGAGGCTGTCTCTAGAACTATATGGATTTGACCAAGAGAAGCTGCCAGGTCAGGCGACTGTCTGGTTGCTTTGCAGCATGGCACTCTCCTGAGGATGAATTTGAGTTCTTTGGTGTCATGGGCATAGGGATCCGGAAAGGCAGGCAGGTAGAACTAGGGATGGTTCTATGGTGTATGGGTGCTAGGCAAGTGTCTGAGTGGAAGGAGACCCAATATAGCAGCCCCCATGGCCTGTATTTTAGGCTTTCCCACTAGGGTTCTCCCAGCTGAGGACAGAAGGGGGAACCACTTCCCAGAATCTTCTAAGCTCAGTGACAAAGGCAACTGGGATCTTACTGTCACTCTGTAGATTCCAGAGCCTGCTTGACACAGGAGTGATTGGTCCATGACTTTGGCCTCTAGATCAGAAGAAGCAGTGTCAGGGCTGAAAGAGGAGGGAAAGAATTGAGTGGCTGCTCAGCATTTGTTTTTTACTGATGGCCCGCTTGAATGAACAATTTCAAGGTAGAGTTCGTTATGTTGGGTGATGATGGTACTCTTGGCAGCAAATTGCTTCACAAGGTTGGGTCTGATGAACTTCAGTAGAAAAGCAATCATCTTTACTGTCCTGTATATCTAGGAAGAACAAATTTAAAAAAAAAAAAAGAAAAAAGAAGAGAAATCATCTTGGATACAATTATAATAAATCTAATTGGTATGAGTAATTCATTAGATTAATTAATTAATTAGATTAAGCATATTAAGGTTAAAATATTTCACAAAGGCTTACTCATTATGAAACACCAGATTCTCTGTTTCCTTTGTATATGTGAAATCCCATGATCACAGCGCTTCTTCAGGGCATGTACCTTTGCTTCTACAAAGGCTTAATTCATTATCCCAAATCAAACCAAAGGCAATGCTGCAACCGAGTCCTCTGTAGACAGTCCTGCTAGGAGAAAAGATGGAGATCAATTCTCCACTCTTGATTGGAATTCTCAGCTACCTGTTTTGTTTCTCTATGGATGAGTTCTTAAATTATAAGGACAAAGGGGAATAGAGAGGTGTCATGGGGGGATGGAAAGCTATACTCTTCAAATATCAGAAAAACAAATATGGTTCAGATTTAAATTCTTATCTCAACCTTTAATAGATTAAAATGTCATTATAAATTTAAAATTTTTAAGTCACAGCTGGTGGACATTGTTCAATCTGTGAAGTGAGAACAAAATTCTTAATTTTGAAAATTATGTCTTAGGATTCTAAGAAACCATAGGTCAGTCCAGCATAGTTGTGTCACACACTTGTCATCCCAGCAACTAGGAGGCTGAGGCAGAAGGAATGAAAGTCTGAAGTCAGGTGAGTGACTAAAGGAGACTCTCTCTCAAAATTATAAAAAGCCTGGAAATGTAGCTTTGTTCTAGGGACCTGGCTTCAATTCCCAGTACTGAAGAAGAAAAAAGGAAATATGAGCAAAGTAACAACAGTTCCTGAAACATAGTACAACAAATAACCTTTGTAAAGGTTTGATCATTCTTACATGATCATACTGCTTATTATCCTAGAAGCATAACCCCAGTGAAGAACAAACGCATAACTGTGGCCCTTTAAAACATCTCCCTAATGTAAAAGAATTTTTCACGTTTTACTACCAGAGCCCCTTTATTGGTATTTTCTTTCAGCCACAGAGCCTTCCTAAATATCGCAGGCTTTCTAAAACTTGAAGTCCTCCAACCTCAGGCTCCTTAATAGGTGTGATTACAGGTATGGCCCACTGTTGCAAGGTTACCAGAAATTGGTTATTAAAAAATTATCAGAAGCACACATATATTTACATCTTATAGAAACACCGGCCCCTCTGTTTAATGATCCCTTCAATGTCATCAACTCTGCATTATTATTCAATCAAGCATATTCAGAGAGCTTATCTCAGCCAGTTGTTATGAAAAGAGCTACAAGTATGGCATGTTCTCTCTCAAATGTAGAATTTTATAAACAAAAAGTTTACTTGAATGTAAAGTAAGGATTATTAGGGTCTAGGAAGGATTGAGGAGAAGATGGAAGACAAGTTGGTGGAAGTGACGAATGCCCTCGGTATGAATGAAGATATAACATGAACCCCTTCATGTTTGTTGTAAATATGTCAATAGATACATTTTTAAAGCAATACAAAAAACAAAGATGAATAAAACTAATTCTTTTCTCTCCTGTGGGAGCAGGTGCAGAATTCTGTAGTCCTTGAGTTCTACCTGGAAAGGGACCACAATGTGGGGGGAAATTCCCCACCTTGGGAAAGCCTTGAGCAAGCAAGAACCAATCCACTTACCTGAGGGTTGCTGAGCAAGATCCTTAAAGGCACAGAAATGACTTCCTTTATGGATAGGATTGGAGACTTCTGTATAAGCACCTATCAGGTCTTGGCATCCCCAAGCTACTGCAGATGAGGTCCTAGTCCCAGGAGATCAGTGCATGCAAAAGTACAGAAAGGAAGATGAGCCTGTTGAACGCCACATATGTCTCCCAGGGGCATTCCCACAGCTTTTTTGGTCTCTGAAACCCATTTCTATTTCAGATCCACTGCCCTGGGCCACCAGCCCCACACAGGAGCCCTGTAGATTCACACCTTCCTTGTTTGGGTTGGAAGGCACAAGGTGGAGTGGTGCCCAGACTGAACCTGGAATATCCAGCTATAGTAGTGTCTTGGTGCAGGCACACTTTCCATCTGTGCCCTTCATATTCTAGACCTTTAGGAAGTTTTTCAGATTAAATCAGCCTCCTTTGGTCTATAATAACATAATGCGATTTGTATTAATGGATTATAATAATTGTGAGGGATTTTCTAAAAATATTTATTTAGTTGTAGATGAACACACAGTATCTTCATGTATTTTTATGTGGTACAGAGGATTAAACCCAGTGCCTCACACATGTGAAGCAAGCACTTTACCACTGAGGTATGGCTTCAGCCCAGGGAATTTTTCTAAATGACATTTTATCCCCTCTTTAAATAAAAGAAAAAAAAGGAAGTAGTTATTTCATGAATTTAGTCAGTTAGTTGTAAAGCAGAAGAGCAAAAGCCTCAGTGAATGGGAAAACAAAAGCCCCTTTTTTTGACATTTGCCTTTAGGTTAAGCCCCAACTTTTGTCTTGCCATTTTCAAACTTAAGCTCTTACCAGCACCAGCTTCTGACTTGGGCCCTGGCTACTATGCTACTCCTATCATTCAGAATCCTATAAGTGAGTTATCATTATGTCTATCATAGAAAGCATATCATTTCTTATGAAAAATTGACATTTTCCCTTTTATCTTGTTTCATTCAGAGTGAGAAAACTAGAGGGCAATATGAAAGGCAAAGGGTAAAATATGAAAAAGATGGTCTCCTCTCAAGAATGAAGGAACTGGCAGGGGTTGCAGTGGTAGGGGGCTTGCCTACCATGTGTGAGGCACTCGGTTGGATCCTCAGCACCACATAAAAAATAAATAAATAAAATAAAGCTATTGTGTCCATCTGCAACTAAATTTTTTTTTTTAAAAAGGAAGGAACTTAAATTTGATTAACAATTAAGTGTTTGGATAAATGATCTGCACACTTCTTTTACTGTCATTAGATATAAAAAGACAGACTCTTGATCTCCCATTGTTTATTAATGTTCTAGGTTTAGGAAAAGGTTTTTAGAAAATAGAAAAAAAATATCTTAACTCATTGCTTAAGAGATCCTGACAAATCGTAGAGTGTATTTATTAATCACTAAAGGCCACTGAAATGAAAACAATGTTACTGAGATGTAAAAGAAATTTTCACTACCTAAAATAAAACTTTCTTTCCCAGCAACATCAACACCCCAGAGTATATCCTAACATTTGAAAGGGTGGATGTTGGAGCATCAGGGTGCTGAAGACAAGTGTGTCTCACTGATCCAAAGCAGAATCAAGAGCCAAGGTTGTGTTGTCTTGCCTGCCTACTGGCGCATTCCAACCATGCCTATTCACACCTCACCAAGCAAAGATCTTCACTTCTGTTCTTTTCAGTGGTGGTCGGTGTGCTGCAGCAGCCAGCAACAGGGTCCTGTTTATGAATGAAAAACAGATAAGGCTGTCTTAGCCTTCCCACTTTCTGCCCTGTGGGCCTGGGTCCCATTGGCTGTGGTTTGTAGTCTACTGACTGCTGTGAGCTGTTCCCTGCTGGGAGGCCTTCACCTGAGAGCAGGCTAGAACTACTCTCCGGCTCCCCACAGGCCTACTGAATCAGAATCTCCTGTTAAAGTATGAGCAGGTGATTCCTTTTGGCATTAGAGTTTGAGGAGCACTCTGGGAGTTAAAGAACGATTTTCTAAGGGTGTGGACACCAGAATTAGACAGGCATCAGTATAGATAGGTAAATAAAGTCAGGTATATCTAGGAGGCCAATTTTGAGTGAGTCTGGGAAGTGGGAGACTGTCCCTGAGGGATCTTATCAAGAACCTGCCCCTGCTCCAACCTGTTGCCAAAGTAACCAGTCCCAGGAAAATCCCTGCCCTACAAGGAGCTATAAGGTTGTTAGGGTGTTTTTCCTCTACTCCATCCTGCCCTTCCCCCTTCAGCCTACCTATTTCCCACCTTTTGGCCATCCCACCAAGCATTAATGGGCCTAGTCATGTCCACAGGAAGGAGAAAAATAAGGGGGAAAGGAGGAGATCAAAGGAAGCCTAGGATATATAAAAAGGGCAGAACACCTGGCTTCTTGGGATACCAGGATAGCAGCTATGCCCCCTTTCTCCCTCGCAGGAGAAGTCTTTTAAATAAACCCTGCTTCATTTGCTTGCCTTGGCCTGCTTCTCTAATGTTCAAACTTCAACATGTGAAGAAGCAGCAGTCCTCATCAATAACCCGCGGTATCATATTTGGAGGTTCCACGGAGGTCTACACTGAGGTAACTCCTCTCCATACATCCCACATCTGTTTGAGGTACATCTTTCTGTCTCTTATTTTGGAGGATGATTGGTACCTGTCAGCTATTTAAATGCAGTTAGTGCAGCCGCCACTCTTCAAGACTAGGGTGAAAGATTTCCTGGCCTAGGCAGCTGTCAATCACCTGTTAAACACAGAGCAGGCATGTTGGGGTCTGCTGAAGCCTCTTCCTAATCTTCTGTCCAGGCTCGGAGAGCAATTGGCTGGAGTACACAGTGTCCCTAGTCCCGATCTTCCTTGGATGTGTGGAAGTGGATGAAGGAGTATGGAACAACTGCGGAATTTCTGGCCTGAGCTACACTCAGGTGAAAATCCTAAGGTTCCTTCTCTGAAAATTCCTCCCGACTGCCCTAAGAGGTATAAAAGGTGATCAGTAGATGAATGACACTGAGAGAAAGCCCCAATTACATTTGCCTCCATTTGAGCCACACAACACTCCCAAACCCGTGTCCATTCCCTCCTGGATGCTCCCTTTCTTTGCCAATCAGAAACACTGGCAAATCAGACTACAGGAATGGGAGAAAGACATGGGATGATAAGTAAAAACAAGGTCAGCGCAGCGCCCACGTCCACTGCCAGGTGTCAGGGTTCGGGCAGCCAAGGGGGCCCAGGCGAGGGGCAGGGCTGTGTTTCCCCTAGGGAGCCTTCAGGGCGCAGAGGCCAGCCCATTGCACTCCTCTGCAATCCAGGGGAGGAGATGCTCCAGGGAGGGACCTGGACGCAAGCAGGGCCAAAGGAGGGCCCTGGGTGTGGAAAGGCTGCCAGCGCCAGCATGAAGCTGGGTGGCTGGGTGGGAGGGGTCCCGGGACCCATTGGAGGAGCCCAGGCTAGGGAGCCACGCGACCTAGGCCAAGGAGCAGGGAGAGAGTAAAGGGGAAAGAGGGAAGGGGAGGAAGGGGCGGCGCGAGGATGAAGAGGAGGAGGAGGAGGAGGAGGAGGAAAGATTGGGGTGGGGTGGGCTGGAGGCGGCTGGGGCGCGAGGGGCACCGAGGGGAGCGCGCGCGGTAGGGGGCCCAAGCAAGGGGCCCCCGGTTTGACCCGACGAGGCGGAGCGACGCCACCCGACGCCACGGGACGCCACACGACACGACCACGAACACGCGCTCAGGGGCCCAGCCCAGGAGCCAGGCCCCAGGACTGGAGCTTAAAGCTCCGTGGTTAGGGAGGGCTGGCTTGGCTTAGGGGCAGCACACAAGGCGAGAGGGCAGGGGAGGGAAGGGAGGGGATGGCGCAGGCCAAGGTCAGCGCAGCGCCCACGTCCACTGCCAGGTGTCAGGGTTCGGGCAGCCAAGGGGGCCCAGGCGAGGGGCAGGGCTGTGTTTCCCCTAGGGAGCCTTCAGGGCGCAGAGGCCAGCCCATTGCACTCCTCTGCAATCCAGGGGAGGAGATGCTCCAGGGAGGGACCTGGACGCAAGCAGGGCCAAATGAGGGCCCTGGGTGTGGAAAGGCTGCCAGCGCCAGCATGAAGCTGGGTGGCTGGGTGGGAGGGGTCCCGGGACCCATTGGAGGAGCCCAGGCTAGGGAGCCACGCGACCTAGGCCAAGGAGCAGGGAGAGAGTAAAGGGGAAAGAGGGAAGGGGAGGAAGGGGCGGCGCGAGGACGAGGAGGAGGAGGAGGAGGAGGAAAGATTGGGGTGGGGTGGGCTGGAGGCGGCTGGGGCGCGAGGGGCACCGAGGGGAGCGCGCGCGGTAGGGGGCCCAAGCAAGGGGCCCCCGGTTTGACCCGACGAGGCGGAGCGACGCCACCCGACGCCACGGGACGCCACGCGACACGAGGACGAACACCCGCTCAGGGGCCCAACTCAGGAGCCAGGCCCCAGGACTGGAGCTTAAAGCTCCGTGGTTAGGGAGGGCTGGCTTGGCTTAGGGGCAGCACGCAAGGCTAGAGGGCAGGGGAGGGAAGGGAGGGGATGGCGCAGGCCAAGGTCAGCGCAGCGCCCACGTCCACTGCCAGGTGTCAGGGTTCGGGCAGCCAAGGGGGCCCAGGCGAGGGGCAGGGCTGTGTTTCCCCTAGGGAGCCTTCAGGGCGCAGAGGCCAGCCCATTGCACTCCTCTGCAATCCAGGGGAGGAGATGCTCCAGGGAGGGACCTGGACGCAAGCAGGGCCAAAGGAGGGCCCTGGGTGTGGAAAGGCTGCCAGCGCCAGCATGAAGCTGGGTGGCTGGGTGGGAGGGGTCCCGGGACCCATTGGAGGAGCCCAGGCTAGGGAGCCACGCGACCTAGGCCAAGGAGCAGGGAGAGAGTAAAGGGGAAAGAGGGAAGGGGAGGAAGGGGCGGCGCGAGGATGAAGAGGAGGAGGAGGAGGAGGAGGAGGAAAGATTGGGGTGGGGTGGGCTGGAGGCGGCTGGGGCGCGAGGGGCACCGAGGGGAGCGCGCGCGGTAGGGGGCCCAAGCAAGGGGCCCCCGGTTTGACCCGACGAGGCGGAGCGACGCCACCCGACGCCACGGGACGCCACACGACACGACCACGAACACGCGCTCAGGGGCCCAGCCCAGGAGCCAGGCCCCAGGACTGGAGCTTAAAGCTCCGTGGTTAGGGAGGGCTGGCTTGGCTTAGGGGCAGCACACAAGGCGAGAGGGCAGGGGAGGGAAGGGAGGGGATGGCGCAGGCCAAGGTCAGCGCAGCGCCCACGTCCACTGCCAGGTGTCAGGGTTCGGGCAGCCAAGGGGGCCCAGGCGAGGGGCAGGGCTGTGTTTCCCCTAGGGAGCCTTCAGGGCGCAGAGGCCAGCCCATTGCACTCCTCTGCAATCCAGGGGAGGAGATGCTCCAGGGAGGGACCTGGACGCAAGCAGGGCCAAAGGAGGGCCCTGGGTGTGGAAAGGCTGCCAGCGCCAGCATGAAGCTGGGTGGCTGGGTGGGAGGGGTCCCGGGACCCATTGGAGGAGCCCAGGCTAGGGAGCCACGCGACCTAGGCCAAGGAGCAGGGAGAGAGTAAAGGGGAAAGAGGGAAGGGGAGGAAGGGGCGGCGCGAGGATGAAGAGGAGGAGGAGGAGGAGGAGGAGGAAAGATTGGGGTGGGGTGGGCTGGAGGCGGCTGGGGCGCGAGGGGCACCGAGGGGAGCGCGCGCGGTAGGGGGCCCAAGCAAGGGGCCCCCGGTTTGACCCGACGAGGCGGAGCGACGCCACCCGACGCCACGGGACGCCACGCGACACGACGACGAACACGCGCTCAGGGGCCCAGCCCAGGAGCCAGGACCCAGGACTGGAGCTTAAAGCTCCGTGGTTAGGGAGGGCTGGCTTGGCTTAGGGGCAGCACGCAAGGCAAGAGGGCAGGGGAGGGAAGGGAGGGGATGGCGCAGGCCAAGGTCAGCGCAGCGCCCACGTCCACTGCCAGGTGTCAGGGTTCGGGCAGCCAAGGGGGCCCAGGCGAGGGGCAGGGCTATGTTTCCCCTAGGGAGCCTTCAGGGCGCAGAGGCCAGCCCATTGCACTCCTCTGCAATCCAGGGGAGGAGATGCTCCAGGGAGGGACCTGGACGCAAGCAGGGCCAAACGAGGGCCCTGGGTGTGGAAAGGCTGCCAGCGCCAGCATGAAGCTGGGTGGCTGGGTGGGAGGGGTCCCGGGACCCATTGGAGGAGCCCAGGCTAGGGAGCCACGCGACCTAGGCCAAGGAGCAGGGAGAGAGTAAAGGGGAAAGAGGGAAGGGGAGGAAGGGGCGGCGCGAGGACGAGGAGGAGGAGGAGGAGGAGGAGGAGGAGGAGGAAAGATTGGGGTGGGGTGGGCTGGAGGCGGCTGGGGCGCGAGGGGCACCGAGGGGAGCGCGCGCGGTAGGGGGCCCAAGCAAGGGGCCCCCGGTTTGACCCGACGAGGCGGAGCGACGCCACCCGACGCCACGGGACGCCACGCGACACGACGACGAACACGCGCTCAGGGGCCCAGCCCAGGAGCCAGGCCCCAGGACTGGAGCTTAAAGCTCCGTGGTTAGGGAGGGCTGGCTTGGCTTAGGGGCAGCACGCAAGGCGAGAGGGCAGGGGAGGGAAGGGAGGGGATGGCGCAGGCCAAGGTCAGCGCAGCGCCCACGTCCACTGCCAGGTGTCAGGGTTCGGGCAGCCAAGGGGGCCCAGGCGAGGGGCAGGGCTGTGTTTCCCCTAGGGAGCCTTCAGGGCGCAGAGGCCAGCCCATTGCACTCCTCTGCAATCCAGGGGAGGAGATGCTCCAGGGAGGGACCTGGACGCAAGCAGGGCCAAACGAGGGCCCTGGGTGTGGAAAGGCTGCCAGCGCCAGCATGAAGCTGGGTGGCTGGGTGGGAGGGGTCCCGGGACCCATTGGAGGAGCCCAGGCTAGGGAGCCACGCGACCTAGGCCAAGGAGCAGGGAGAGAGTAAAGGGGAAAGAGGGAAGGGGAGGAAGGGGCGGCGCGAGGACGAGGAGGAGGAGGAGGAGGAGGAGGAGGAGGAAAGATTGGGGTGGGGTGGGCTGGAGGCGGCTGGGGCGCGAGGGGCACCGAGGGGAGCGCGCGCGGTAGGGGGCCCAAGCAAGGGGCCCCCGGTTTGACCCGACGAGGCGGAGCGAC